>NW_006439192.1:25330417-25352891 GCF_000325575.1 Pteropus alecto | reverse complement strand
AACTTCATTAGTGCAGTTACATGTTTAATGTGAGAAACTGTTAGTCCGGCAAGGTGGAAAGAGATTCTACAAGTGTGGAAAGGAATATTCTTGGACATAACTTTACGCTGCTCTTTGCCATCAATGGAATTCTAAATGGGGGTTCTGCCTCATTCCCCAGGCCAGTCTGGGGGAGCAAAGAGAGGGATTTAATGAATTAGGGCAAATTATTTGGCACTGCTCTGATCTGAAAGCTGAAGGGAGTTTGGGGGCAAAGTGTCTTTTATTTTTAACAGGTGCTCCTTCCTTTCTTTCTTTCTTTCTTTCTTTCCTTTATTTATTTACCTTTTTTTTTTTACATAAATGGCTTGTAGCCTAGGTTCAAAGAGGTCATTTTCTTTCTTTCTTTCCTTTCCTTTCCTTTCCTTTATTTATTTACTTATTTTTTACATAAATGGCTTGTAGCCTAGGTTCAAATAGGTCGCTGATAACCAAATCAATTGAACAGTGTGTTTTTTTACTCTATCAGGAAGGAAAAAAGATCCTGATCCCTTGCATATTCTTTGTGTCAGCAAAGGGAACTAATATCTTCCAAATGGAGGTTTCTATATTAGAAAAGCCAACAGTTATACAAAATAAACTGCAAAAGCCAGTTAAGCAAAATTAAATCATTCAACATTATTTTTTGTTTAGTGTAAAGGGAAAAATCCTTTTCTACTCTAATTATTTTTTTTCTGAAATAGAAACCAAATGTTTTATGCACATGACTAGTGGAAAATACACAGAATTAGCAGTTAGGAGATTAAGCAAAACATGTAACCACTGTAGGTCTCCGAATATTGTTATAAAATCTTAAAATAAAATATAAAGATTTTCCCCAAATTTACACGCACAAGCCATTTGTATGTGTGCTAATGAAATATGAAAGAAATCTCTATCAGATCTCAAAAGGAGTGCCAATTCCTGACAAATACACTTGGTCTATTTAAAAAATCTTCCTAGAATAGAATTTTACCTTTACTGAAATGTATAAAAGCATGTTCAGTGTGTGCTTTCTCTCCTCAGAACATTTGGCAAAAGCAAATATTTTTCAAAATCATGCAATATCATAGACATACATTTTACTTGAATTATTCACAGCAATAAATAGAAAGTTTTATTGCTAAGATGTGTGCCTAAACAGTAAAGTATTTACACTACTAAAAACTGATTATTAGCAGTTAAAGTCAAAGAAGTCATTACTTTAAACTTATTTCTCAACTGAGGGTGCATAATAATATTGCAATGATTTACCCATTACAACATTAAAAATAGACATGGTCAACCAATTTCTTCTCATTGGAATCTAAGAGATTGTATGTGGTCCCAAGAAAAAAGCAGTAAATCTAGGACTTAAAAGACCAGATTTGCTGCCATAAGCCTGATTTCCTGTTTGTGTGATATTGAGCAAATTTCTTAATGTATCTAAGTCTCAGTTTTTGTATATATGAAACAGGATGATAGTATCATTTAATGTTTCTGTGGTGACTAAATGAGACAATACCAAACACATAACACAGTACCTGGCACATATCTATAACACACATATTGTCAAGAATTGTTACGCAGATCTCTTTAACTGCAGGCTGAATAGAGAAGTGCCTTGTTTATTATAATATGTAGTATATCTTCGCTAAGTTGTATGTAAACCAAAGAACCTAAAATGCAATGGAACAGATTAGAAAGCCCCAAAATAAACCAATGCATATAGGGTCAACTAATTTTTGACAAGAGTGCCAAGAGTACATAATTGAAAAGGATTGTATCTTCAATAAGTGATATTGGGAAAACTGAATTGTCACATAGAAAAGAATGCAATAGGACTGTAATTGTACACCATACAGAAAAATCAACTCAAAATAGATTGAAAAGTTAAACATAAGATGTGAAACCGTAAATCTTCTGAAAGAAAACATAGAAGAAAGCTCCTTAATATTGTTCTTGGCAATGAGTTTCTGCACAGCAAAGAACACAATCAACAAAATGTAAAAGCAAACTACAGAATGGGAGGAAATATTTATAAAGCAACTATCTGTTAAGGAGTTAATATACAAAATATGTAAGGAACTAATAAACCTCAAAAGCAAAACAAAACAAAACAAAACAAAACAAAACAAAAAAAACCCGAATTACAAATGGGCAAAGTACACAAATAGTCATATGTCCAAAGAAGACATACAAATGTCCAACAAACAAAACAAAACAAAACAAACAAACAAAAAACCCTAATTACAAATGGGCAAAGTACACAAATAATTATATGTCCAAAGAAGACATACAAATGTCCATCGGGTATATGAAATGATGCTCATCATCACTAAATATCAGGGAAATGTCAATCAAAACTACAAGAAACCTGTTAGGATAGCTATTACCAAAAAGTCAAAAGATAACAAATTTTGGAGAGGATGCGGAAGATAAAGAGAACTCTTAAATATTGTTGATGGGGATGTAAATTGGTACAGCTGTTATGGAAAATAGTATGAAAGTTTCTCAAAAAAATAAAAATAGAACCATCATATGATCCAATGCTCTAACTTCTTGGTGTATATCCAAAGGAAATAGAATAACTGTCTCAAATAACTATTTACACCCACATGTTCGTTGCAGCATTATTTAAAGTAGGCAAGATATGAAGACAATCTAAGTATTTATTGATGGATAAATGGATAAAAAAAAATATGTGATATATCATCTTTAAAAAAGAAGGAAATTCTGCCATTTGTAACAACATGCATTGACCTGGAGGATATAATGCTAAGTTAAATAACTCAAACACAGAAAGACACATACTTTATGATATCACTTATATGTGGAATCTAAAAAAATTAAACTCCTGGTAATAGAGAAGAATATTAGTGACCATTCTGGGAGTAGAGGAAATGAGGAGATACTGGTCAAACTTTCACTTATAAGTTCTGTAGCTCCAATGATGACTGTATGAACAATAGAGTACTGTGTACTTTGCTGAGAATAGATCTCAAGTGTTCTCAACATACCTGAAAACAATAGCTATGTGAGGTAATAGATATATAATAGATAATTAGGTTTATTGTGTTCATCATTTTACAATACACACATATATCAAAACACCACATTATACACCTTAAATGTTCACAATTTTTGTTACTCATATCCCAAAAGCTGGAAAAAATAAATTCTAAGATACACATTTTTAAAAAGCTCATTTTTTATGTTGTTCTTGGAGATTAATTTGAAAATAATACTTGGTAGTACACAGAGCATTCTCTAATTGTCATGTTTGTAAATATAGAATGGTGACTAGACAATTTTTAAGTGGTATTTATAATTTTTCTCAGACACAACTTCTTCATGAATAGGCATTTTATTTAAATATTCTTTTTAGCTTGCACTTCAGTTATGAGTCGTCATTAATCATACTGCATATTCTAGAAACAGATCTAATTCAATGCATGTTAAAAGTGCAAAACACTGTCTGAGTCACAGATAAATGAAATGTCCTGAATTCTCTGGTTGGGAGCCTAGCAACACTCATTAATAAATAAACTGCTAGGTCTAGTAGGGTGGGTGCAGTAAGAGAATACAAGGTAAATTCACATTATATCTAGCTGGGGCTTCAAGGTTTAGATAGTTCATTAGATAGGCAGAATTTAGATAAATGGAGAAAGAAAAGGACTCCTCAGTGAGGAGGATTGCAAAACCAAGGAACAAAGTTTAAAAGGAGAAAAGACACATCAGAAACAGAAATTAGTGAAGTTTGAGTGAAGAAGGGCTAATTGCAGGTAATAGAAAGATCATTTGAGGCTTTACTGTGGACAGCGTTAAACACCAAGATGAAGAGTTTAAACTCACTAAAATTTACTGTTCACATGAACTTTGAAAATCATCGTAAATGAATAACAAAAAGGAATTCTATAATTAAGGATGAAAGGTTTTCTTATTATCCACATTATAATGAATACACTACCAAATTTTTTGTTAAATGAAAGTTCTTATACGTTGGAGTCAAAGCTTAATTTTAAAGGTCTGATAATTTAAAACAGAGAGATTTTATGCTCATCTGCCTTCTACATTGTGACATGAAAGTTACTCTCTAGTGATGTGTTAATGGAAGCCACAGCCAAGAGTTATCTCTTCCATTAACCATAGAATTATCCTTTTCTTTTTTATTTAAAGTACAATATATTATATTTTAAATTCTAAATACACTGATTTCTTATACATTTCACATATATAAATATTTGGCATTTGGTGGCAAAATAGTTTAATTAAAAAGTCTCACGTAATGTCCGTGTTGAAAAATGCTTTATGAATATGCCAAGTTTTCAAAGATTAACTTTTAAACATATTAGCTATATGTTAAAAGCACCATGGAACTTACAAAGAAACATTTCATAGAAAAATAATTGTGATCTAACTAAATTGTTCACTATTAGTGTACAATTTAAAGTAGATGATTGAAAAATATACTTTGAAAGATTTACAAATATAAAATGCTTTTCTCTTCACAAGGTAGTAGACTCATTTCCTCAGTAGTCAAACCTTATCAAAAGAAAAGAAAACAATATGTTAACAGCTCTTTAAGTATCATGAGGCTTACTCTGAGGAATAACTTGGAGGTAATTATTTTTCTTTCCATGGATAGCAAATTCCAAGCTCTTAAAAAAACTTCATGAAATCAAATATGAGCCATAGTTGAAATAAAGTAACTATAGAATTATGAACGTATTCTAAATGAAGGAAACCCAACATGACAAATAAAGAGTATGTCAATGTGCACAGGTGGTTAAATTTAAGCCAATGAGAGAGCAGGTAGAAGGACATCCCTCTCACAGCAGCTTAAATTCTGCCAATTTAATCATAAGAGAACGACAAGAAATCAAGGACAACTGGCAAAATAGAAACAGGTTTGGAAAGCATATACTTTAATCATTACCAAGAGCAAGTAAAGGTACCTTTGTCAAACAAAGTTAGAAGGTAGGAAGAAAGTCTGAGCTAAAATGGTTCCTACACAACAACAGCACTGCAAGATTGTAAAATAACTGGACTATTTCACACTAGACCATACAGGCCATTGTGAGTCAGGACAGATAGCCAGAAGATGATCCTCCCTCCTCAGGATACGGCTCTGGAAATTTTTTCCCTTCTTCAAACTTCCCCATTTTAGTCCCTGAAAGAGAAGATAAGCCAAAACGGTCTTTTCCAGTTTAGATGCCATCTTTGGCCAAGGCATGACCTTTGGCTAATTACAATTTTATAATCTCATCCATATTGCAAATAAGTGTGGCTCCCATCATGTACCTGATACCATTGCAATTTTGAAAACAGCATATGGGGAAGAAAGCAGGATACCGAGCTCCCCACCTACTGGGAAGAGACAACGAGGCTGTCAGTAGCATATTTCTGGGCCCTGGCCCCAAGAAGAACAAAAGCCCATAATCCAGAAATCCTCATGGGCCTCTCCAGGCATCCTTGCTTGCTTCTCTCCTTCTCACTCTCTCTCTCTCTTTCTTTCTCACTCACTCTCCCTCTCCACGTCCTCTCTCTGAGTTCACACACGACCCCCTTTTGATTGTGTACTTTCACTTCAATACACCTTGTGCTTTCATGCTTGCCCTCAAATTCTTTCTCAAGGCATAAGACAAGAATCTGATCACTGGATCTTTGAGCTCTCCCGCAACTACTGGATATGCCCATACTGACCACAGAACTGAAATGTACATCAAAATGTTCTATTTAATAGACTGGGTATGTTATATCCACATTTTTTCCTACATGGTATAAAACAATTAAAATCGATTACAAAAGATCACTTTTCCAGATCCCTCTTTTCATTCCTACATTCAGACAAGCCTTTACACAGTCATTAAAAAAAAAAAAAAAAAGTCATTTAAAAAAATGATTCTGGTCATGATAACAAAGAAAGACCATTAGCCTCTAGTCCAAGAGAACTAAAATTATTATAATGTCACTAAAAACGGGGACCTATTCTTTAAAGAGTAAATATTCATTTTACTCTTTCTAGTTTACCTTAGTATTACAAAGATGCAGAAAGCTATTGACTTACATAGATATATAAATAACTTTTGATTTATCTGTCTCACTGGCTACTTCAAAACTGTGATGTAAAGCTGTTATAGATGCTTCAGTTTAACATGTTGATAAACTGACTTGATATGCTCTTTTATGAAATAATATTTGCAACATTACGTGCATTGGTGCTTAGAAACATGTCCTGAAAGTAAGATTTAGCCCCCAAATTACCCAACATCTGCTCTTTTATTTTGCTTTGTTTCATGTAAATATTGTCTTTGATTAAAAGCAACACTCATTCTGATCTAGGTATGAGAGTAATCACAAATGTAGCATAGATGCAAAGGACAAGGTAATAATAAAAAAGAGAGCAAAACAAAATGTCAGTATACTGTTAGCTGTGGGTTTCAGTAAACTAAACAATAAAATAGGTAGTAAGTATACTCAAAAGAAAACAAATTTATACTCTCTCTCTCTCATACACACACCCCTCCCTTCTCTTGATTAGCAATACTAATTTATTCTTTAAAATCATGCCACTTAATAAAAAGTCATTAAATGAAAAAATATTTCCATTAATTTTAATTGCAAAAAATTATGATGTGTTTCATTTCAGTTCAAAATACCCAAACAACTTTCATAGAGTAAAAACTATGCCCACTGAATAATGAAAATAAGTTACGTGAATGATAATTATAATTTGAAAGAAAATAGTTTTTATATAAAATAGAATAAGGCTTTATTGTATTTCTCTTTACTTTTTGTATCCTTTTTCTTCACCAACTTTCAATCCTTTGAGTTCATAATTATATTTTATTCAAACTGTACTACTGCACAGAAAAACACCAAAATGCTAAAATAAAGACTAAATGTGAGAAAGCTTAGATGCCCGAAGAAAATAGTGTGTCCATCAGACTGAAAATCTTCTCGACATACACTTGGCAAAGCAAAATACTTTGGCTCATACAAACATAATGTGAAATTCAGATCTGTTTTGATATATTCTGATTAGAAACTGTAGTATTGAGTAAATTGGTAAATGTGTCTTTGCCTACAACCATAATGCTGAAATATAACTTCTTAAAATATACTTACATAATGTATATTGCAGTAAAAATTTGGTGTACTAGAAACAAAATGTTATTCAAAAAGCAGATAACTTTTCAAGAATTGTTAGAACAAAAAGTAATTAACCAAACAGCTGTTATTTAAGGTAAGTACCTATAGTGTGTACACATCTGTGTGTATTATAATGCACAACTAAATTAAGTAAATGATGAACAAAAGTCTGTAAAATACAGTTATATTTGGATCTAGAAGAAAAATAAAATGAGATTATTTGGAGAGCTGTACATTGTTTCTTTTCTTTCCTGATAACTTCTAAGGTTTCCAATTTTTCAATTTTCGATATTTGAATCTCTGTTATATCCCATGAAGTGACAAAAAAAAAAAAGTGACAAAAAAGTCATCAAAGGATGTAGGTAAGTCACAGCACTATACATTCCTTATTGATTCTCCACTCCAAGTACACTCCTTAAAGAAATAATGAGGAAACCATTTTATTCACTCTAAAATGAGAGAATAGCAAAAATCTCAAAGTAGACCTCTCTATTTACAAATGACAATTTTCCATGATCAAATAAAATTAGACGAGTGTATTTAACATTTCATAAATGTTTATTCAGATATGGATAATATTCTTAATTTAATTTTTAGATTAATAGGCAAAAATAATTATATCAAATCTATATCAAACTATAAGAGACCATACTATAACAGAAATGAATATTATACTAAATATATAATACACCATGTCTTTGAAAACTCAGACATGACACATGATCTTGTAGTCTGTGGGTCATTTTGTGTGTTAGTGATTTAGGAGGCTCTGAGATGTGAAAGTTTCAGGGTATTGGCTTTAATCCAAAATGATCTTATGACATATTCTTTAAATTGCCATTTAGGGAAGAAAAGTCATTCATATCTGCTTGTTTACTTGTCATCTATGTTTCTTATGAAAATATGCTGATAGTTTTTGCAATTTTTTATTTTTACTAGTGATTTTGATTCTAAAACTAGACATTATAATGATCTTAGTTACAAAATACAGTCTCTTCTCCTAATATCTACCCATACTTCACAAAAATCAACATTGCTAGCTAGCATTTATTACTCAAAATTATTTTCTTGGATCAAATACTATATACTGCATAATTACTATGTACTGCACAGAGTAATAAAGGTTTATATAAAGCAAATAGAAGAAAGAATTATTAAAGAAAGAATAATGAACAAAATCTACTTACATGCTTAAAGATGAAGTGGATTTATAGATGCTTTTATAGTGCTGAAAATGTTTATATTTTATTTCTTTCTGTCCTTATTTCAACAGAACATTCAAATTGTACATTTCCTATATTTTCTGAGAGAAAATTATGCTCAAAATGTTTAATTTTTGTTAGCATGCTTGCTCATAAAAGGGAATTGTAATTATAATAAATTCATCATTTTAAGTAAAATGATACACTGAACTGTTTTATATGCCTTCATCTGGAGGACTTTGGGTAGGAAATCAAACCCATTTCATAATAGAGAATACCTGACACCTTCTAAACTTTCAATCATTTTAAACTAAAACAAAAACAAAATGTATGTCATTTCTAGTTAGGCCACAAATGTATAAGTATCATAGAATCAAATTCACTGATTTGAAATGCTAAAATAGGTGCATCTACATCCCCTCAAGATAGGAAAGCCCACCTAATTAAAATAACAACACCAACAAAAAGTTTGGTGCTTAGTGCCAGGATCAAAGTCAGACAGCTTTGTTGGCAACTCACTTGCTGGTTGTTCTTCATTTGCCACCCTCCATTCATTTTCTGTCATTTTGAGGGGTCTTGTTTCATGCCTTGGCAAGGAGGCCCCCAGGATTTCATCACCCTAGCTCTCTTGCACTCTGGCTTCACTAGGTTCAGGCAATGAGGATTCTCATAAGAAATTTGGAGATGAGAAAAGAGGGCAGGATATTGCTTTACACATCCCTTCCTGCTCTGGAAGCAGCAGCCATGGATTCAGTCTTAACCAGGCTTTGGTCATGTTACTTCTTCCTCTGTTCCAGGGCCTCATGATGGTTTCTAGCTGTTGCTAATTTCTATGCCTCAATATTCCTCCTTAATTCCCTGTAAATAGTCTCTTTACTATATTCTCATCAAAAGCCCATATGCTGTGTCAACTGATTTCTGCCTGGCCCATGACTAACAAGTAGAGACTGAAAATAGAAGAATCTAAAGGCAATTACTTCTAAAATGACCTTGTACTGGCAAGGTCTCCTTTGTTTCCTAGGATGCCTTTTAGGCCCACGGGTAAATGTCTCCCTGCTACATATAAAGTAGAAAACTAAACTCAGAATTTAGGAGCAATACAATCTTAATGGCAATTTTAATTAGAGACTATATAAACCTCACAATACACTCTTGAAACAAAGTTATATATTTGAAAAATCAGAGGAGAGAGAGCGGGAAGGGCATGGCTTGAGGTATGGAGCCTTTTGCTCCTAATTGCTTCCACTGAAGGATTGGTAATGGCGATAAAATACATATGCCAAAGAGCCAAATAAAACTCCCAGGTTTCGCTATAAATACATGAGAATTACATAGCCTGTTTGTTTTTAAGACAAAATAATGAATTTCATAGAAATAATTAAGTAAATCGCTGCTTCAGAAAAATGCACCACGTTTATCACAAAGCTTTAAGTACTCATTGGAACACTACCGCATGTCTAGTTTGATAACATACAGGTTCCTACTTGTTTAAAGTACTCTTATGTGTATTTACTCAGTTGAAATACAAAGAATCTGCCTATTAGCTAAAGCTTTAGCTATTAGCTATAGCTTTAGCTATCTATCTACTCATTTACTTTAAAGCTTTAGCTATCTATCTACTCATATTACTTTAAAGCTATTAGCTATAGCTTTAGCTATCTATCTACTCATTTATGCCTTCTCAAAAAATGGCATGATATTTAATAAAAATAAATAATAAAATAATAAAATGTATGATATATAATAATTATAAGTTGTTTTAAATTTTATATCTTATATATTATTCTGCTTATAAATGTACACATTAATATATGCATATGTAATTTTAACCACATCTAAATAATAATTATTTCCATTTCCATAGATTCAAATATTCTTTTTAGAGAATTTGAAAACAGCATACCTCCCCCAAAAATAATTCATTAATATTAGTATTAAATGAAATGAGACTTCTATAAGTAGAATAAAATAAATTAAAAATAATGGGCCTAGAGAAAATTAGTGTGATCAGTAGATTACATGTCCTTTTTTTTTCTATCTCTATGCATTTTTAAATTAAATTAGCTCTTAGAGCATGGTTACTCATGGAATTGTTCTGTGTAAACGTGTTCTCTAGCATATTTTATAATGTCCTTCTTAGTGTATCTATAGATCTAAAGAAGCTGAAAATGTAAACATAGAATTAGCATATGCCAGAGTAAGAAATCAATTCACTGGGGAAAATTTTGTCTTTGTGTTCCTACTTGGTAGTCATGAAATGTATTGGGACTGTTTTGTTTTGTTTTCACTCATCAGCATGATTCATTTAGCATTTCCGACAAAGAATAGCTCTAAATACTAAAAAACGCTTTCCAAGTAAAAGTCCTGTTGTGCTTGTTTTAATAAACAGATAAGGATCATTTGTACTTAGCAGAATTTATTTGCATATAAACAATTAATGTGTTAAAAGTTTTTCAATCTGCCATTTTCACATGAGGAATAAATATACATTCTGCAATTTTATTGTCACTATAATTTGTTTACTTTAAGACTTTCTTTGTCATATTGTATCAGGAGGTATTATTGTGAAAAGGCAAGAAAGAGGGAAGGAGGAAGGAAAGAAGAAAGAAAGAGGACTGTGGGAAGAAAGGAGTAAAGAAGCTAGAAAACACCTGCCCTTCCTTTTTGCAATAGTATTGTTAGGTAGTTAGTCAGGCATAAGCAACAGGAGCCAAGGCCGGGCTCTGTAACCATAGAAACTTCCCTTGAAGACCTTCCTTAAGGACCTCCCAGAAACATCTCCCTTTAGGGTTATAAATTATCTCAAATCCTAGAGCACAAAGCCATAAAAGCCAATAGCCTAAACCAGCTACAAACGCATGTGCAGAAAGTACTGCCCCTAACTTTGGCCTCATTATACCATCATTATAATCTCATGACTGCAAGTTCATGAATCTAATTATAAAAGAATGAATTCTGGGTAAACATATATGCGCTAGGCAAAAAGTTATATAGCAGCCAACTGTCAGTCAAGGTGACCTCACATAGGGATCATCTAGGACCTCCCATCATGGCCCAAATATAAACAGATCTTCCCATCTCTGCATGTTACCGCTTTCCTGGCTGGAAACCCATCCCTCCCTTTGGGATGTACTATCTTATCTCGTCACCTCCTAAATTCCACAGGCCTTCCCTAGGGTGGCCCGTCTCCTTCTAAAATGTACTTTCAAAAAATCTTACTTTTTCTAAATCTCACTGACCTGTAAATCTTTATTGCGTCAGCGGGATAAACCAAGGAACAAACACACAATACCCCTGTCCACTGTACTCCACTATCCACTATCTTCCTCCCCCTCCTCCTCCTCCACGCCGCTGGTGAGATTTCACATCACCCCAATGGTGACAGTATCACTTGGACACGTATACTCCATCCACTTAAACATTCATTAAATATCCAGAAAATAGCATGGATATGCTCTTAGAAATGAAAGAAACTATAAAACTGTTGAGTGTAGCACATAGTAGGCAGTAAATGCATATTATTCATTAAAAGGGATTCAGAAAGTTGATAATACTTTCATCAAAATATATTCCTTTTTGCTTTAATATAGCTCAATATAATGCATTTTCTTCCATATAGAAGTTAGGATTCTGTAAGAAAAATGTTCTAGGTTATATTTTAAAAGGAAATATATTTGGAAGGTCAGTTTTGGGAGGGAGCGACAACAATTAAGAGCAAAGAATTTGATCTAGGTCTACACAATGACTTATTCATTGTATTAATGTGCTCATTATTCAAAAGCAAACATATGTTTCACCAGGGGATTCATGACTTCCTGAGGGGTTGTTTTCTTGAAATGCCTGCTTCAAGTGGTCATTCTTGGTTTTTGTAAGGAATATTTTTCTTTCAAAAGTTTACCCAGGACCTAAATCACAATAGCTAAAATAACAGTCTTTGCATTTGTTTCCTATTAAAGGACTCTTCATGTGTAGCTCTCATTTCAAACTACTTCATGAGGACAGTGATGCATTTTCCCAAGTAAAACCTCCTGCCATCTTGAGAATGCTCTTTATTTCATCTCCTCCTTGGCTCTCCATTAACTTCCTATATTTTACAGTCTGAAAGCCTCACCTTGGCATTCCAGGCCCCAAACAACCTAATTACAACTTAGCTACCTTCGTTTCTTGCAACTCTTCACAAAACTGCCTGTGTTACAGCCCAGTTGACTTCCTCACACAACTCTGAACAGCCCAGCCATTTCACAAACCCATAACTGGATGCTGTTTTACCTGAAATTCTCCTCTCTACACTCAACCCCTGCTCTCCACTATCACATTACCATGGGCAAGATCCTTGGCTCATTTTGGTACCCGTTATGCTATAACTTGCTCAGGCTCTATGTAATCCTGATATTAGTGTCCTCACCTTCATAGAGTAGTCTGTGCATACCATTTTTGAGCAAATCAAGAAATGAGAGATGAAAAGGCAACTAACTCACTTATTCATTCATTCATTCATTCATCCATCCCATATAAACTAGGCACCTACCATGTACTAGGCATGACCAGGCTCAGAGAAGACAGTGGTGAACAAGACGCAGCCTGCCTTTAACTGACAGACTCATCAGAGAAACAGACAAGGAATCTAAAGTTTAGAAACCAGACACTTCCTGGTTACAATAAGGCTCTCTCTAAAGAGTAGCCCAGATTGCTTCAGAAGTCAGTCCTCCCAGCATGAAGCATGATACAAATATATTGGTTGATACGATTCAGATACTTTTCAGGTTGTTTCAAAGCCATCAAAGGGCTCGCCTAAACTCTTAAACTCTTATTTTAAAATGTGTGTGTGTTTTGCTTTGTTAGCAATCAAAATTATCAACCAAGATTGGCCATTTTATAAAGTCTTCTTTAGTAACCATGGCATGAGAAACTGTGCTTCCAAAAATAGGTTTGCTAAGGACCATTACTTTAATGCAATTGCAGGTGGAAAAGGCATACAATTCTTTCAAGATTTCAGTGGTGTCCAATGACCTAATCTGATCCCTATTTTTTTAATCTTTTATAATTATCTATTATAAATATCAAAAATAGTGTCAAAGAAATGAGAACTTCCAATATACTTTAATAACAATAATAATTATAATTGAAATCAATTTAAAAGCTTAATAATTATGTAATATATGTAAACAATTTAACTAAAAGCTTTTGGGTTTATTTTCTTGGGATTATTATTGGCACATGATTCATCTGATGAATTAAGTGTCTAGACTAAAATATATACATTGTTCAAGATTGAAAAATTCTAAATTTTCTGGTGATCTGGTCTGTATTGATTTCATTCCCTCTCCAAAAGAAAATATTTTGTATTCATTTCATATTTGCAAATATACCTAGCCCAGGCAGGTAAACTTATCATAACAAATGATGTGGAAAATATGTTTGACCAAGTTGAATGTCACTGCTTAAGGGATTTAAACTAAACTATAAATTTGAGAATATGAATTGTATTTAACCTTGAAAACAACTTGAATTAAGTTTTTAAAGTTAAAAAAAAAACCTTAGTATTCTTAAACCAAACATGTTAGGACCTCAGTTTCTCCTAGACAACATGTCTCTGTTTATTCATATTGTTTCCAAAAATATTTATTTAATTCTCTACTGTATATGAAAGTAGGGGATGTGCAATTTGAGAAAAACAGCCAACAAGGATATAAAAATAACTAATATTTAGTAAATGCCTCACATGAGCTTTATCTGTAGTAATAGGCATATGCATAAATACTATCAGGAATAAAAGGATCTGAAAAAGTATTGTTATATTACAAAAGAGAATAAAGTCTTTGTTTAAAATTTTCAGCAGTGATGAGTATAATTATCCAAAATGATTCTGAAATATGAATGATAAAATAATCCAGGAGAAAAATATTATACTTCCATATGCCCAACCCTATGATAGGATCTAAGGGGCCAGACTGCTGGTTTTAGAATTCAGCTCTGGTTATACAACCCTGGGCAAAACTGTGTGTCATTTTTCTCCCTTGAAAAATAGCGTAAAAGTAGGACCCACATTAAAGGATTGTGAAGATTAAGTAAGTTAATATGTATAAAGCATCTGGAACTTTATAAAATATAGAAGCTCCATAATTGGAGCTATTACTACAGCCCAGTATTGTTTTGTTGTTGCTTTTGTTGTTGTTGATTTTTTTTATGTTGTCAACTTAGTTTTATTAAATTTTATTTTATTATTAATTTCAAGTATACAGTACATTGGTTAGACACATATATAGTTTACAAAACAATCTCCCTAAATGCTATTTCTCTCCTCTGGCTCTACACCTAGCCATTACATTAATGTTAACTGCATTCCCTGTGCCTTGCTCCCTATCCCAGTGACTATCTATCAACTATTAATTTGTACCTCTTTAACCCTGACTGTTTTCTCTGAAATCCCCAACCCTCTCCCCTCTGGTCATCACCAGATTGTCCTCTATATTTGTAAATCTGTTTTTAGTTTGTTCTTTTTGTTCCTTAGATTCCGCATATAAGTGAAATCACATGGTATTTATCTTTCTTTGTCTGACATTTCATGCAGCGTAATGAACTCTAGGTCCATCCATGTCATGGGAATCATATTAATCAAGGAGGTAAAAGACCTATTCTCAGGAAATTATAAGTAATTGAAAAAAGAAATTGAAGAAGATACAAATAAATGGAAGCATATACCATTTGTCCCGTGCTTTTAACTGTGCCATATATAACACTCCTCCCAATAACACCAATATTCCTACATAACATAATATTGTTTTTTATATTGTTTCTTCCTCAGTGTAAAATTTTGTTCTTCAACCTTCCTGCCTATTAGATAATAGCCCCAGTAATGACCTTTTATTCTTTTCAGTGGCCCAAATCCCTGGAGATGATGTAAACACAGCTTTGGAACATTGTTTTAATGAGTAATGTGGGCAGAAACTTGAAGTACAAACACTAGTATCATTGAAAATATACCTGAGTTGTAAAATCTATCTGAAAAAGGCTGGACCATAACAGTTCATTTAGTTTATAGTAAATCAAATATGCTAGAAAACATTTTGAAGAAAGAATCACATTATTTGATTTGAATACTTTCTAGTTATTGTGACTAAGCAACAACAGAAAATATTCTTTATTCTCTTCTATAACTCTGCTATTTGAATTCTAAATCTTCATTTTTCAAAGAGAGAGCTACTCACAACTAATCCAAAGTCTCAGAATCAATGTTTAATGGTTGACTGGCACCAATGTCAAACACATCAAAAGACCCCATATATCATCAGTAAAACAAACCAGGTTCACAACCATGAAGTTCTATAATGTTTTCTTATTCTGCAGTTGTACAGCTCCTAAAATTATCATTTCTGTTCAAGTTTTCTGCTTCCTCGCAGTTAACTTCAGAGAGAATTTTGAGCTGCTTTGAGGAAATTCTTCTGGGTTCTGTGTCCTTGTGGTTTCTCATTCCAAAAAAGCAAAAACAGCCTGAACTGGGTTTATTTTAAACTAGATATAGAGAAAAGATGACTTTCAAAAAATGTTTTGAAATAAGAATTCCCAGATAAAGAAATAGATAAATACTAAAAAGTGTCTTAAAGTGACATTACGAATCGGCATATTTTGCCCATTTAGTGGAAATCATTTAATGCCCGCCACAAACAAAAGTGTAGCCATTTAAAATTGTAAATATTGGGAGTAGAGGTGGAAATTGATATGGTTGTCTGGAAATTGATATGGTTGTCTGGAACCTAAATTAGATAGATAAGCCCAATAGAAACATTTGACTGGAGAGGCTAATATCTTTCAGTTAAGGCTCTGATTTTAATAATATGATGTATTTTTTCTCTCATTTTTCCAATGTGATTGGGAATAAAAATTAGAATAGCATTTATGGAAGACATTCAGTAAAGGATAAATATGGAGGGTTATTTTAATGTATTGTTGAATATAATCGTATGCTTAGCCAAGCATGCTGAAACATTTAGGTCTAAAACACTATTGGTGATATCTTCATAACTGCCACACTTTGGATTTTTGACAAATTTGGACTGATTTACTATTTATTTTAACATCTATTGAGTATTTTTCTGTGTTAAGCACAGCTTTAAGCACTGTCCATATTAACTCATTTAATCCTTATAACAATCCTATATAGCAGGTACTATCAAATGGTACTTTGCAAATAAAAACAAAACAAAACAAACAAAAACTGAGGAACATAGTAGTCAGATAATTTGCCCAACATCCAAAACAAAGAAATTGTAAAGAAAAGAATTTGAACTCATGTAGTCTACATAGGGTGTCTATATACTCAAGCATCATTCTCTTATAACTACCGCTATGTCTTAGAATTCTCAATAATCACATCTCAGGCTAAAATATTAGCAGCTAGTATTCAACTCTATAGTAGAATACTTCCATATAAAAATATAATTTTCTGCTGGTGGTACCATTTGGCCATATACAATCAACAATTTATTTAAAGCAAAGAAGAATAAACCAAGGCCTAGTTAGCTTTGACATTGATAACCATGAACCTCATTTTAAGACAAAATAGAAGAAGTTACTATAAAATTGCTATTTCTCAAACATGTCCTATATTAATATTCTAGTAGCTAACTAAGAAGCTGAACCAAAATTCTCATTGTCATTCTACTCTAAAACTAGGCATTACAACTCGTTAGGATATACATTATTCTACTTACAGACTTGATAAAGCTATTTTTCACTTTGCTTAAAATAAAATCAGGTCTGTTAACATTTAATATTTTCTGAGTTGATCCTTATGTAAAGACATTTTTCTCCTTGCTTAAACAAACATAGTTTCCACGTAATTTGAGTACTTCTTATCCAGTAAGTTTCGACCTGAAATATTTCCCATGCCCAACCCCTAAACACACACACACACACACACACACATTCCTTGCCTTCCCATTGGTATAACTCACTAAGAATGAAGTCTGCCTTGTTAGTAAAGCACTTCTAAGAGGTGGTACCTACCTAAGTTTATGCAAAGTGGGCATCAGAGCCCTATACTAAAGGTCAAATAGGTTCTAACTTCAAACAGACATCAGTATATAATTAATGTGGTAAGCACAATAATTCAGCCCCTGACCCTCTCCCCTCAAATATCTACAACCTAATTCCAACAACCTATGAATATGACACTTTACTTGGCAAAAAGGACTTTACAGATGTCATTAAATTAATGATGGGGAAATTTCCCTAATTATCAGAAGATCCTTATAAGAACAACGCAACAGGGTCAGAGTCAGAGGGAGAAGATGTAAGGATGGAAAAGAGAGAGAAGAAAATCAATTAAAAATTGCTACACTTCTGGTTTTGAAGTTTGAATGGGGATATGAGGTGAGAAATACAGGCAGCCTTTACAAGCTAGAAAAGGTGAGAAAACAAATTCTCTAGAGCCTTTGGATGCATGCAGCCCTACTGTCAACTTGGTTTTAACCACGTAAAATCCGTTTTGGACTTCCGACCTCTCAAACTGTAAAAAAAAAATAGTAATTTAGTTGTTTTAAAAAGTAAGTCTGTTTTAAACAGTAAGTCTTCGACAATTTGTTACAGTAGCAATAAGAAACTAATACACTTGGAAAGTTTCTATGATCTAGGACACTGTCTTAAAAAGAATACAAAAAGTAAATGTGAAAGTGAATGTTAAAATTGACTCATCGTTTCTCATCGTTTTACTTTAAGCAGCTATGTCCATCCAAGAAACTGTACATACTATATAGTGAGGTTCATAGATCAACACTCAGCTTTTCCTAATGAAGGAACTAGTAAAAATGTTTACACTATGATAAATGGAATACAGATCTAGATTCAACCTATGTGGTCCTACTAATCATTTTCTGAGTACAGTCCTGTTTTCTTGCCCTAGGGTATCCCACACTGGGAGAGTTGTGACCTCCTGTCAGAGTTCTTATTAACCTTTGAAGATTATGCACAGGATCTATGTATGTGATTACTCATTCAGAATGTCTGACAACTGATTTCTCTGAAGGCTCACCTCCTTGCAAACTGCTTGCTGCTGGCTCTGTCTGTTGACACAAGGCTGACTTTTGTTTGTGGTCTTGGTCCTTGGCACACTCCCCTTCATGCCCAGCTCTCAGCTCTTTCTAATCTGTGCATTTTTTGACTCCCGCATTTTTGTTTCTTATTGTAATCACTCTTCTCTCCTACAAGGCTAAAATAATGGGTAAGGTGATATTTTTATCCCTTTGATGACAAGAGTCCCTGCCTAATTGGGGCTCAAATTCCATCAGTGTGCCAAGCCAGTAAAATTCTGTTGTAAAGCAACTAAACATATCTGCAAAATTATCCTTGAAGTGTTACTGTTTAGTATGCTGAAGAACATACTGCAATCCTATGCCTGTAACCCATTTGTCATCTCAAAAATTTCACCTTCCATATTTCAGTGGGAATTTATAATAAATAATTTAAATTGTATGTTTTTCTGATATGAGACTTAACACAAACTAATAACTATTCTTTTATATATGTGTAATGAAATTATACATATATAATTTCTTAGGCTTAGATGTTTTAATTGCAGGAACTCTCCCCCAAATGCCACATTATAAATTAGGTGTCTTTGTTTTAAATACAAAGAGCTAGTTCTTTTCTTAATGCAAAATTTGTTTAGTTCAAAACTAGACTCGAAAATTTCTCATTGTCTCCATTTAGCTCAAGAGATGTCCTTAAATATTTAAAGAAAAAAATAGTCATACATTGTTTTAAATATTAATTTATTATTTAATACTAAATATTCAATATTTAGGATATCAATATATCATATAGCGGGTAACGACAACAAACATATATCAAAATATCCTAGTGGAAATGTGGCAGGAAATTATTAAAAAGTTAACAATTATTTAAAACACAAATTGAAAGTATAATTTCATAAAAATAGAAAGATGGGGAAGAAGGCATTAATATTTTCCCAAATAGAATTCTCAGTTGTAAATAACAGAAACTGAAGCAGAAATAGAATTTTTTGTAGGGAATTAGTTAGTTCATAAAAAATGCTGGTTAACTAAGTTTAAAAGTAGTTATGAACTAAGAAATGATAGGTGGTCAAGTTCACATCAGAGCTATGGACTTAGAATCTAGTGGTGCCCTCAACCCACTGCTAGATAGACCCAGAGGGCCTTGATTCACAAAAAAGTGAATGACAACTGATTATTAAAGTATCATTTAATGTAAATATAGCCCCTCAGCTAAATTTATTTGTCAATTCTCAGTTACTTCATCTGTTCCTTTACATAAGAGATTATACATGCACATATTTGTATATAATGTATATATATAGCATGAGATATCTGATATGTAATGATATGTACTAGGATATATAACTATATATACAGTATATAATATATAATATGCCATTATATATTATATATGTGTGTGTGTGTAGAGAAAGAGATACAGAGAGACTATATATTGTTTAAACTTTAAACATTTTAACATTTTTGGTATGCTAAAAATGTAAAACTAAGTAAATTTCACTCAAAATCTTAAATACTTCCTTTTTTTTTTATACCAAAATATGATATTATGTTTGTATCACTCTGCCAGGACTGCTATAACAAAATGTCTAGGTGGCTAGGTGGCTCAAAAAACAGATATTTATTCTGTTTTAATAGAATAGACTAGGTGGCTTAAAAAACAGATATTTATTCATAGTTCTGGAATCTGGGAAATCCAAACTGAAGATACCTCCAGATCGGATTCCTGGTGAGGGCCTTCTTTCTATGTCCTTACATGGCAGAGAGAGAGAGAGAGAGAGAGTTCTGGTCTCCCGTCTTCTTCTTACAAGGACATTAATCCCATCCTAGAGGACCCACCCTCACAACCTTATCTAAACCTAATTACTTCCTAAAGACCCCATCTCCAAATACCATCACATCAGGAGGCTAGGTCTTTGACATACAAATTGGGGAGAGGAGACACAAAAATTCAATCCATAACAACGTTGAACTATGAAAAGAGAAGTGGTTAAGTATTTTTTATTGGACTCATATTTTATATCTCAGCAAATAAAGGAAAACTTCAAATTAGGAGTTTCATATAATTCTTCTATATAATACAAATTTTAAACTTCATCAATCTTGAGCATGAGAGAAGCATATAGTTCAGTGTCACACAGCTAAATTATAGTCTCAAGCCCAATGTGACTCTGTGAATCCTGTTCTTCACCTTCCATTGTGCTTTCTTGTCAAGAAAATCAATCTAGAGTCAGACTGAATATCAGGGAAAAGCACAGGTTAGCAGCCTAGTGGGATATCTACACAATGTGCAATTCATAGTTAATATAATTTTTCACATTAAATATCTTAAATCTTTTTTTTTATATATATATTACAATGATTTGTTTAAAAGATACTACAATACCTTCCTCTACCTGAAATATGTGTCAAAGCATCATAAATTTTTAGAAACTAATTTTTGGACAGAAGTAATGCCCAGGATTTTGTAATTTTTACAGAATTTAGGGTGTCATTTTATATTTATTCTTTCATTTATTTCTTCATTTATTTAACAAATGCTTCTTTTAAAATATTTTTCAATTAGTTGGCATACAATATTATATTAGTTTCAGGTGTACAACATAGTGATTAGACATTTAAAACTAACAAAGTGATCACTCTGATAAATTTAGTATCCGACATCATACATAGTTACTATAATATTATTGACTATACTCCTTACACTATACTTTACATCCTCATAACTATTTTGTAACTACCAATTTGTACTTCTTAATCTCTTTCTCTTTTTCATCCACCCTCAACCCCCTCTCATCTGGCAACCCACAAAATGTTCTCTATATATACGAGTTTGCTTCTGTTTTGTTTTGTTCCTTAGATTCCACATATAAGTGAAGTCATATGGCATTTCTCTCTCTCTGACTTACTCCACTCAGCACAATACCCTCTAGGTCCATCCATGTTGTTGCAGATGGCAAGAGTTCATTCTTTCTTTCTTTCTATTGTATTAATATATATATATAATATTCTATTGTATATATGTACCACAAACTCTAACAGCAGTACATAGAGCTCCCTGGAAAGATGTCGGGGGCATCTTGGATGGCCTAATGGTATGATGTGTGAGAAATAACGGAAACTCAGTTTCCACAGTTGTCTCTTCAGTCTCGTTACTATTACCTGTAGTCATGTCATCTCCAGTCTTTTCCGTCACACAAATGAGAATGAGCCAAGGTAGTTAGAGAACAAAACAGAGTCAGGTCAGAAATGTAAATTCTCTCTACAATATTCTGGAATTGTAGGAACTATCAATATTATTTAAAGATGAGAGAAAAAAAGAATGTAGGCAGGGTCATGGAGCTAGCTGAGACATAAACCCACATTTGTGTGACCCCAAAGTCCCTCTCACCTCAGCCCCCCATGTGGAATTTCATATTTCATTGCATTCTCAGAAATAGTATGTTTGTCATAAGAGTTGAAATCAAAATTCAAATATAAGTGAATAGTCAAACAATTCCTAACATAATTTTCCGTTTGCAACTCTATTGTCAATAGGACTCACAAAACCAGAGCCTATTAAAGAGGCTGAAACAGAAAAGACCCCAGACACCTGCCAATAACTCAGAGTTCTTTCTAATCATTTAGAATCACATTCAATCCTCACAATTCTAGCAAGGTAGAGCAAGTCTTATCATCACTTCACTTAATGGGTGAAGAGATATTCTTGGAGAAATGTAATTTGCCAAGGGACATACCATTAATAAATGTTAAGTTCAAGGCCAAGCTTAAACCTCTATCAGCAATGGAACTACATGAACCACCTGAGTTAATTGTCTCCGGTCTACTTCTAAGCTTTCTAATAGGTACCATTCAAGGGAGTGAGAAACTGCTATGTTCTTGCCCTTGGCTTACAGGAAAAATTATGCTCAATCATTATGATTAAACAACTGAAAAGAGACACACATTACAATCTATAAAATATGGGCTTTTTTTTTTCCTTTTGTTAACATCCTTGAAAAAGCAGGATAGACATGTGGAAGATTTTCACAACAGAATAATTTCTCTATCTACCTTGACATCTCTTATTTTTCAGTAAGAAAGAATTAC
>NW_006439192.1:25319436-25330330 GCF_000325575.1 Pteropus alecto | reverse complement strand
TATATTATGTAATTTATATATATAATGCATATATAAATCTCAAGCCAAGCCAACTGGGGCAGCAGTATTTAAAAAATGCTCTTTCCATATTTACTTACTGTGCTTCTAAAGGGTTTATCTATAATATAGTTTCATTTTCATTCTTTGTGCATGATTAAAGTAATTAGGAACATGTCCTCATCTTGTTCCACGGGCACAACTCCTGATGCTAACGGGTCCATGTAAGGATCAGTAATATCATATTCTAATATGAAAATGCCATATAATCAGCTGGATAACAATTTCATTGCCCAAGATCCTGGGTTAAAATCTCAAAGCAAAGAATTCCAAATGTAATTTTTTACCACTGGTAATATTTGCCTAAATAACCTCTCTGATAAGAATATTTCTTAAATACTTTCTATAGCCAGACATATTACATATATTCCTAAATTGTGGGAACTATCAATATCATTTAGAGATAAGAAAAATTGAAAAGAACCTGTCCAGGGTCACAGAGCTAGCAAAAAGTGGAATGAAACACAAACCCATGGCTGTCTGACCCCAAAGCCCCTCTTGCTTCTGTTACACATTGCCTCTGCAACCCATTCTGGAAGTTTGTAGTTCATTTCACTCCCAGAAATAATATGTGATGATTTTAAGTGTTTTAATCAAAATTCAAATATAAATGCATATTCTGAAAGTTCTTAAACCTTTTATCTCTATTGTTGCTAGGGACAACAAAATTTGTGGTGATAGGACTTTTATTTGGCTTCTCAATTATACCAATGTCAAGCTTGAGTGTACAAACCCCTTGATAGAACTGCAGTTTCATTATGTACATTTTTATCAGGCTAAGCTCAAATAGAATACACAAGACTTAATGTAAAATATAATCTTGACTTTGTGGATTTAACTATATAGCAAGAAGCACATTGATTCTTCATGCAAATGCCATGGGTTACTTAAAACCTAAATTGGTTTTGGTTTTGAGGTTTGTTTTTTTTTTCAATACAGAAATATAGTGTTTGTATATAACATATGGCTATTGTAGCAAGTGAAGAAAATTGATGCAAATAAAAGAGAGAATAAATTAATTGCCAAGACCGTGTAAGGCCTACCATCAAGAAAGTCATTTAAATACACATGTGATTTAGCTAAAATATTACATGTAATTTAGCCAGTGCTTCAGGATCAATCATTTCCTTTTCTACTTCTTATTGAAGAAATAACAATAACTTCAAAATAAGTAAAATAGTCAATTGTGCATTTCATTTACATACTATACAAACTAATTTATTCAGACTGATTTATTTATTCTGTGTTATATAGCTTTTGCTACAAAACTAAAGTTTTCCTTACTTAATAAATTTCCTTTTGAAGTATATTTAGGTAGCTAACAATAAAAATAGTTTTTAATTTTCTTATTGCTTTATATTCAGATTTATCCAATATAAGAAAATAGAAATTTATGTGACTAGAATTATTAATGTTTTTAAAATCATGACCAATTATAGTAGCTCTTTCATCCTGCCTTTAAACAGCACTTATCATCCTGTATCTCTTAGGTTTCTTGAAAACTGTTTGTGAGAACTTTCTATATCCAAGGTAATAAAGAGGTAATTAGTCACCTTAAGATTGTTTCACAATAATTATATGAAGTTGAAGCCACCAGGTAGAGTTCACAATTTATGAATTCTGGAAGCCAAAGTCAGATAATGTTTTTGCCAACATAAATTCAACAGTATATATAAAGATTTTATTATAACAGTTTTTTATGGAATGAAGTGCATGAATGAAAGGTACTTTAGATATAAATAAGAAAACAACATGAATTAAATCCACATTACCTATAATTATATGATTTTTTAAAAACTTTTTGCTGCCAATAAAACACCTATGTTTCATACTGAACAGCTTGCTATGTTCTTAAAAAATGACTTGAATTCTTATGCATTCTATTCTACTGGAAAATGTACATATTCAGGGTTAGCTTTCTTGTGATCTATTTCCTCCCCTAACTGGGATCTTCCCTTCCTTTGGAATGCTCACAGCACTTAATAAGAATGGAACATGATAGAAAAGAAGGACTCATATTAGGTACTACCCTCTATAAAGCCTTGCTAGATTCATCTACCATAGTGACTTTTCCTAAGCACTTCTCATAGCATTGCTCATCTTTCCTTTTTATCCTAACTAGATTCCACACATATTTCTATTACAACGTTTAAAACAACCTTCAGCAATTATTAATTTATATACCAGTATGTTCCACCAGAGTGGCACTATTTATAGACAGGATCATGTTTGATTAAGTTCCATATCTCTAAAAATTTCAGAGAAAACAGTAAAAGTTGAATAAATGAGCATGGCCCTTGTCTTTAAGATCTTTTATTTTAATTAAGTGAATAGAAATAAGCATGTTTACGGCAAAATTTAAAATAGATTTATATTTTGAAAACAAATTTCTAAAAACAGTTTAAGGTATTGAAACAGGGTGTCAGGCCAGTGCACAAATCTGCAAGATGAATTGGTCAGTTAATAAATGCTATTAAAGTTTATGGAAGCAAAGATTGCTTCGTGCCAAGGTGGTCAGGGAAGTCTTTGCAGAAGAGGTGAGAACTGAGTTCTGTATTATAGGCTGAGTTGGTTATGAGCAGTATAAAGGACCTTCTGGGAAGGGCGCCAACAAGAGCATCAGCATTTTGTGAAAGTGGTGACTGATCCAATTAGCTGGAGCAGAAGGTCCTTTCGAGAAGAAAGATGAGAATAGGAAGTTATGCTGTTTTTACACTGGGGAGAATCTTTAATGAGTGACTAAAGAGATTTTTTTCCAGTATAGACTCATCTGAAATTTTGTTTATAATAGCATAATCAGAGTGGTAATTTAGAAAGATGAATCTGCCTTTAGAGTACAGAAGGAATCAGAATTAGGATAGGAGATGGGATGGAGGATATGAACTAAAGAGTTACTCTAATAAGATAAATATTATCAATAAGGGCATAGAGTAGGACAGCTTGCAGGAAAAAAAAAATTAATGCAAACAGCATTTTCAAGAAATAATTCACAGAAACTCCAAGACTAAAGGGATACAGGGCTTGAAAGACAGAGCAAAAAGACATTTGTTAGGTTTCAAGCCTTTGTAAAGTAAGAATTTTGGAGTCACTAAGAGATATAGGGAAGTCAAAAGACTAAAATGTTTTATAAGGGGAAAAGCTGTTTCATTCTAGACTTCCTAACTTTGAGTTGATGGCAGCCTAATCAAGCAGAAATGCTTGGAAACGATTGGTAAAGTAGACCTTTGAGAGAGAGAGGGCTAGACATTTACTGGGAATCCTTTTCCTGGATAAAGGTTTTAGTTCTAATAAATGAGGTAAACCAAAAAGAGAGCATTGTGAAAGAATAGGTTAGAGCTAAAAACGAAAAAGTATCCATGACAGGAAAGTGGAGAGGAATGACAGAAAGAGACAGAAGAATGATAAGACATCAGAAGGATGAGACGAGTCAGATGGTAAAAATCAGGGATGGAAGAGTGTTCAGGCAGAGATACGGGGGCAACAGAGACCTCGGTGGTGCCTAAAGAACAAGGAAATTTCGGACCCAGAAGTCATTGTACTTAACATTCAGGAGGTTAGGAAGCCTTGAGAAAGCAGGTTACAGCAGCAAGCACAAGGAGTTTGAGAACGAAAGTCTGTAGAAGAAATTAAAGCAGAGGCTTTCCCTATCATTTGACTAGAAAGTTTGGATGCGAAAAGAAGAAAAAAAGGAAGTAGCTAGAAAAAACAGTAAATTTAGAGGAGGGGCTTAAGATGGGAGAAACTAGGACATTTTAATAAAGAGGGAAGATAGAAGTGAAGGAGATCCTAAAAAAATATTCTGGGTAAGTTTAAAAAATATATTTGATAGAGAAAACACATTTGTTCTAAGGAAAAATTTATATTTAGCAATTTAACAAATTTCTCTTTCTCTAAATTCTACAATCTTTAAGGAATATAGACTGATGAAAGCCATGCACTTTCTTTGGTTGCCTAATGTGTTTTCAGATGTCCCCAAAATCTTAGGAACACAAGTTAAAATTTTTAATCTCTATTAAATAGTTTTATATGTCTACTAAATATTGTTTGCTTCCATTGTTTAAAGAAGAGTCATAAAACAGTAAAGCACATCGGAAAATAGATATAGTGAAAAATAAGTCTTTTAGAGGCCAAAAGAAGTTCCTTGGAAGAATGTGTTAGAGAAGTCAAAGGACATGAACCCCATGGTTTACAGGAAAAGAGGTAGGAAAGGAATTCAAAGGATCCAAGCCAGTAATGCCATCGATTATTTTCAACATAAGATATGGTACATTATAGCAAAAAAATCAATTATCACCAGTGACAGGTATAGTTTAAGACAGAATTTCTAACTAACTCATGTAAATGATTTGCTTGTAATCTATTTTGAAGTTTGTTTTACATTTAATTACTAGCAATTCTCATCTCATAAATAGAGTGTTTTCCAGAAATGAGTTTATAAATCAGTTGTCAGAAACTCAGAATGCATTTTTTCCCCAAAGATAATATAGAATATGGTGTTTATGTTAAAACCATAATCTGCAAAAGCCAACTTATTCCATGTTGTATCTGAAATAAGATACATTTTCAGTAATAGTTAACTCATTGAAAGTTCTCAAGGTTTCTATAAGGTAGGGATTATTACCAATTTACATTTGCAGTAAGTCAATTGAGGCATTTGAGGTCAAATAACTTGCTCAAGGCCTCACATAATAGTCTGTACTATTAAAGCTTGATGGGACCTTGAGCAAGTTACTTGACCTCTTATGACTTAATTGACCCAGTGCAAATGTACGATATTAAAAATCCCTACCTTATAGAAATACATATGAGAAATAGAGAAATATGTATATATAACATATATAATATGATTGATACAACATAATAAATACAAAGAGACAGAGTGATAAGTGAGAGAATTGTTCTTAATACTACTTAAAAAGATGCAACTTTTAAAATAAAATACTGCATTTTTAATGGCAAAAATGAGTCCAGCTTCTAGAGTGCTAATGTAGAGTGAAAATGAGTCTTAGATTCGCATTCTTGGAAACTACTTGAACTTCCAACTTTCATACTCACTCGTGACCTTGAGCGCACCACAACATCTTTAGTTTCTTCGTCTTAAACTAAATGATTCAGATTAAATGACTTCTAAAGTACCTTTTAGAATCAAAATTATGTTTCTATGATCAGTTTGTGTTGCATTATTTTATGTACCTAGCTAGATTTATAAGGAAAATTATATTCTTATATCGTAAAGCCTTCTAAAGTTCTTTGACTTTCATATAGATTATAGTTAGAATTCTTTTCTAAAGGACTTCTGGGACTATTTGAAAGAAGTGTTGAAAATTAAGGCCTCTGGAACTGAAGAGACCCATACTCAATTTTCATTTTTAATTTCCATAATCTCTCTTTTCATTTATTTTTATAGGGACAGAAAAATTAAAGGTCAGCATAAAAGTAAAATAAAAATAATGACTTTTAGCTTGTCTTTAAATACCTATTCCAAGCATTAAAAAAAAAGAAAAGAAAAGAAAAAAAAAGAAAAGAAACTGTAGCTGATGTTTAGTACTTTTTGTGGGCTAGACATTTTGCATAAGTTAAATCACAATTCCACAGGAAGGAGACTGCAAATTGCTCAAGGCCACGCAGTTATCAACAGACAAAAATACTATGCAAACTCACATGCTTCAAGTTTTTCTTATCCTAGGCTTCCACCATTTGTTGCCTAAACAAAGCCATTGCTCTCATCTCTCCCAGGCCCAGGAGGTAAATATTTATTGTTCTCAGCTAATAACAGTGGTCTCTCTAACCCTGCAAAATTATGAGTTTAGTCATAGGCATATGATGTAATTTTGGCCAATTATATTTTAGATGACAGAGATAGAGTTTCTTAGTAGGGCTTTTCTCACCCTTAAAAAGCGGGGAGGGGCATTTCTTATTTTACCATTAGGCTGTGTGTTTTGAAAATGACTCTTACAGATTAGGATCCTAAGGAACAAGCCTGAAAACGTGGCCAAAATAGAAAGGATTTCTGTGCAGGAAGATGGAAAGAATTTGAATCCTACCACTATTGAACAGCTGAATTAACCCTAGAAAGGAACAAACTCTGGATGTCTATTTATGTGGAATAGTAAATAGTCACAGTCTTATACCTGCCTCTAGGTGGGATTACTCTTATTTTCAGCCCAAAGCACCATTGCTTATCTTTATGCACAGTATGAAGTCATTCCTGGATCTTTCTTCTCCCAGTATATGACCCCATATGATCTCTGTGATTTGTCTTCTCTAATCCAATTTCCTACAGTATTCTTCCCAAACTCTTCTACTGTGTCCTTTATAACTTTACTGCATTACAAACTTCCCTATAGTCACAATTTGTTCATCAAACTTACCCTTTGCCTTTTTCCTTAGTTGCAACCTGGCTCCTGGCTTTTTACCAAGGAATCACTGCAGACCTCCGCAGACCTCCCCCGGCCCCCTTTCCCCACAACAGTCAACTTTGTAATCACTCACTTTCACTGTCTTGTAGACTTAAATCCTTCCATCTTCCTAACTGATTTAAATACCTAAGCAAAGAATGAATAACCCAATACTCTTATCTCTTTGTAATTCTCATCTCTAGTACAATTTATTACCAATCGCCTTCAGAGGTGCATTCCCACAACCATCTCAGCTAGAACTCCTGCTCTTAAAGTCTAAATAAGCCTCCTACTCTCTGACAACAATCTCCTATCCCTAGATCTCACACTCAATTACTCCTACTAACCTTTCTTTACTTCTTCCTCACCCAGTTTAGAATTTCTTATCTACCATTTCAAAAGTTCCCACTCCCTTATTCTCCTAGTCGTTCACTGCCTCTACCTAGAAATCTTAGACAGATCATTCTGCCTAAATCTTTCACAACATCCAAGCATCTCATTATTTTTAGAAAAAACTTCAGAATCTATGGATTAATTCACAATCATTAATAGAAATCGGGCCTTCTCTCCTAAACAATATGCATTCTGTGTTTCCTAAGTTTTTTATTTTTCCCATTATCCATGTAGCTATTTCTCATCATCTGTATCCTCCATCAAACCTCCTACCTCACTACCACTCCTCCATTCCCAGCAAAAGACCTACCTCCAATGTAACAGCCAAAAGAGAAACACTCAGGTAGGAATCCCTCTGCTTCCTGCCACCACACCTACTACAAATTCAGCTGCACCTCTACTCATGTGTTCTTCCTCCTCAATGGAAAACAATGTCTCAGCCTCTCCTATAATAATAATCTTTACTTGTTTTCTAGATCCTACCCTTTTCTGCATCCTGAAGGGACTGGCTCACTAGATTATTTTCCGATTTTCTCATATCTTCAACCTTTTCTCTCTATGGGCACTTTTTTCATCAGGACACACACACACACACATACACACACACACACACACGTCCAAGTTCTCCCTCTTTAAAAGGTAGGTAAAAAGTGAAAACATTGTAGTGGGCTGAATAATGGTCTTTAATAATGGTCCCAGTCCCTGGCTCCTGTGAATGCTAACTCATGTGACAAAAGGACTTTGCATGTATGATGAAATTAAGGATCTTGAGATGGGAACATTATTATTAATTATCTGGATGTGCTCTAAGTTTAATCAAATGAGGAAGGCATGCGGGGAGGGGGGCGTGGATTTGATGACAGAAGAGAAAATAAGAACAGAAGCAGAGGGAGAAAAGATGACTTGATGTGAGGAAGAAGTCATAAGCCAAGAAATGCATAAGGCTTCCTGAAGCTGGAAAAGGCAAGGAAATGGATTCTCTCCTAGAGCCTCCAGAAAGAACCAGCCTTGCGGACACCTTCACCTTAACACAGTAAGAGTAATTTCAGACTACTGGCCTCCAGAACTGTTAAGAGAATAAATTTGTGTTGCTTAAAACCACTAAGTTTGTGTTTATTTGGAAACTAATATACCATATTTCAATTCCACATGTCCCTCTAGCTATTTATATATTTATATAAGTCTGTTTGTGTGGAGGTGACTATTTCTTCAAGACCAGATTTCTTAAAATCATCATAATAATAACAGTAATAATGATATTATTAATAGATTATATTAAATATATAACAGAGTATATATTTAATTATATTAAATCTAAATATTTGCATTTTCATCTTCATCATGTCACATTCAAGTAAAAAAAAAGCAATTGAAAAATGTGTATTAAAACTGTCTAGGGACATATAATTGTTAGGTAAACCACTGGTGAGTTTGATGTTTGTTTGTTTGTTTTTTCCCCATAGTTTTTAAACTGTTACCACAACCTGAGAACAGACCAGACTATCATAAAACAAAGTAATTACTTAGAATGATGGAATATATAAGCATCCAGATTCCATTTCTGTACATAACTGGGACTGTTGCCTTTTAATGGAAGTATCTTTAATTATATTCTGCTTTTGGGATAAGGTTTCTAGTGACGTGATATTCAAGCTTCAACTTGAACACTAAGTAGAAGATAGACTGATTAACTAACAAATCAAAATGTTATCAAATGGAGTTTTTAGTATGTGCATTGGTCAGGTTGCTCATAACAGCCACATTTGCATGCATAGAAGAGATGCAAAAAAGCTTTACAGTTTCTCCAATGCTGATTATTGGGTCTTAGGAAATGACTTTATGGGCATCTAAATAACAATATGTTCAAGATTAGTTCTAGGTTTCCTGTTCTCAATGGGCTTCTTAAATCTCTTAAGATCCATCATTCTTAATTAGAGTTGTGCTTATAATGATTTAGCTACTCTATACTGACATCAAAACTAGCTAACTTATTTCAAGAAGAGAAGTATGTTGTATAGAACTACACATGAGGAAAATCCTTTTGAAGCCATATCTTAATGGATTAACACTATTTAATCATATTTATTTTATAATTAGGCCAACATAAAAGGATCCTAAGAATTAAGCTCAAGATTCTTATGCCAACTCTTTCAAGGAGTCTTATACAATGCTTTAAGATCACTTGGCTGTTTGTTGTTTTGGTGGTTTTTATTTAATGTGAGGAGGAATTTCACTGATGCTCTCTCTTCTTACATCTTAATTCCCAGCTTCTCACCATTTTAGAACATCATGTGGACTGATTGAGAGTCTTAGCCAAAGCTCAAAAATATATTGTTTGTTAATGAGTTTAAATACATAGAGTTCCTCTAAGAAGAAGCCATGGACATAGAGAGAAGAGAACATAGGTGTCTCAGTATCTCAGGCAACAGACACAGATTTCTTAGAGATGATGCAAAGTTTTAGTTGGTAAATCTACAAAGATGCTAAAAGCAGTGGTTTTAGATTTCCCCAGGGTACTAAAGAACCATCTGCAATGGGGGAAATATCATCATATGCTAAAATAACGTCAACATTATTACCTAAAAAATTGTTGGTACTTAGCTTTTTTCATTGGGGGTAACAGATTATAATTGATCACTGATCTGTTGGAATTAAAAAGAATTGAAACTTGGTTTATATATTTGCTTTTATTTTTTTATTTTTATTATTTTTTTAATGTCTACAACACTGGTATTCCTAGGTGGTCTCTCATCCAAGGATTAACGCGATCCTGCTTAGCTTCTGAGATCAGATGAGATCGGGCACATTCTGGGTAGCATGGCTGTGGACTAGATAGATATTTCTTTTTAGATGTTTATGCTCAACACAAAAATTCATTAGAATGGAATACAGTAAAATTAACAATTTAAATGCACAAGAGCATTCAATACCTCTTTTTCCACCATTGAGGGGTAACAAATAGAGAAGTTGAAAATTGATTGTATCAGGCAAGCATCATTTATACTAAATGCATTTTTAAATAATTCTCCTTTAATTGAAAATAAGTTCATATGAAGTTTAAGGAAAATTAGTGTTACTAGTTTTTAAAGTTTTAAACATATTATTGCAAGAAGAGTGACTCTACCACTAAAAAACATAAGTATCTTCTAGAGGTTTTGATTTTTTTAAAATGTTACATCATACTTTACTTGCATATGTAAAATATACATAAAAGTAAAATATACACATTTTTCCTTTGAGAAATCACATAGAAAATATATACAAATTCATTTTTTTTAATTTGTGAAAAAATATTTTCAATATAGGCTTATTAGAACCAATAATAATTACATTAAATATTAGTTAAAATACTTTCTAGTACTTTCCCATTTGCTATGCAGTATCAGTCTACACATTAAAAAAGTTACAAATCCTAAATGCCCTATTCCTATATAGATTTATAATTTCATGAAACATAGCAATCTCTCTGATATGTAATTTTTCAGTGGATTTTTATAGCAAAAATGAAAGAAGCTGGTTGGCATGAACCCCCATCAACTTCCTGATCTACAAAAAACGATGTTATATTTGTCTTGAAAAAAGCAGTGAACTTGTATTCTATAATTATTGAAATACTTTTTAACAGAAGAAGGAAAATATTTTCCACTTTCCTAAGGGATAAAATTTCTCTGGAAAAATAAAAAGAACAATTCTAAGCATGCAGCTATGAATGGATATTAACAACATGAAATTATGCGTTTGCTGTTTAGCTCCACTGTGTGACCTTTAAGAACACAGATAGCTTTTAATTTGCATAAGTTACTACTATTTTGCTTTAAAATGTGTTCCTATTTAATTCTATTGACTAATAGAAGCTTTTGTGCATTCATTTTAGCTTTTCATAATTTTTAATCTAGTATAAAAATGCTAGTGGATATTCAGCTATTTAAAAGAAAGTCCATTCTTATATATAATGAAAAGTTAGACACCAAAAGTGATATTAAAAAAAACATTTGTTATAATATGGTGATCCACAATATAAATTATTTACTTTTTTCTTTTTAGGA
>NW_006439192.1:25296629-25319188 GCF_000325575.1 Pteropus alecto | reverse complement strand
GTTCTACCGTAAAGGAATATGCAAAATGATAGTCTAACAACACATATTTTAGCAAAGATATTTATTATTTAAAACATTCACTTTACAGGAAAATCTAAAATCAGAATACTGCTTCTTTTATTTAATGTTTTGAAAGTTTACTTTCATTGAGTTTTACCTGATTGTTTTAATTTTGATTCATCCAACTCTGATGTGTCTGTGAGCATAATCACTTACATAATATTCAGTATACTAGCTAACTCAAATTAGTTTTGAAATCTAAAACCTCTGCACAGTTTCTAATTGCTTCTTGGGTTTTGTCATGCTAGACATGCACATCTTCCTGTGCAATCTCAGGCCACTTTTCTGAATAATAGGGAGCTCACATTATAATTGATCCTCCTAAAAGAGGCATATTTCTTATAGGGGTCATATTTAAGAAACCTCAGACACAAATTTTGAACACGTTGACTCGACTTCCCCTTTCCAAGATAATTGCCTATTCAGGATGCTGAAGGAGCAATTTTAAGGATCTAATCTGGCAACTGGTCTTTAGAGATGTTACTAAGAGCAAATGAAAACAGCAAACTCAATAAGAAATGAAGAGCAGGTGTTCTTTCAATTAGAAAGAAACGAGAAGTTTCAGATAATGAGACTATGATGAAAACTAGTGTAGGATACAATATACAAAACACGATGTTAAGGATGACACTCTTCCCACAGGCTCATCTGCATGCTTCCTTAATTAAATGAGCATGTTAGTTCGCATCTTTTAACATTTAATCTTGAAACAACTCCCTCTTTCCATCTATAAATAATGACAAGGTAGACTGCTGAATATGTAAAACACTGAGAAATTAGTTTATAAGTCTCTGACTTAACTGAAGTAGATTGTAGCATCTTGTGGCATTAAACTAGATACATAGGAATTTAAATTAAGATAATCCTTGTTCTTCAATATATTAATATGTGAATGGCACATAAAATACTTTTCTCGAAATTTACCGTATTTGGTATTCACAGGAAGAAACTTTTTAGTTTTAGGAAAATTACATTTTCTGAATATAACACAAACAATTGAGATCTTGCTGAACTCATTATTTTTACAGGCACTGCTTTACTTGTTTCAGGGAAGTTTAAGTTTCAGATTTCTGTTTACAGCACATGAACACCCAGAGCTATCTATCTGGCAATGCCTATAGGTGTTTACGGGTGCATTTAGCCACTTCATGGTTGCTCGGAGTGATTAGGGCCAATCGAATGAGAGACTATCATGAAGGCTGCCACAGGTCTTTTTTAGCACAACAGGAGCAGCAAATGTAAGCTTTCTTGGTATAAATTACAAAGCTTCATCACCAAGACAAGCTGAACTGAACCATTTGCTGCAGCAGTCTGACCCTGCCAAACTCTGATCAGTTTTGGTGAGCTCTGGAATAGTAATAAACAACTAAGTGTCACCCATTAAAAGGACTAAATGTGCTTTTATCAATAATAAACCGATGAAACCATTTTCAAAAAAAAAAAAACATTCTGGAGGTTTATGTGCAAACTGAGATAGTGATCGTGAACTTTAATCCCAAAATAAAAATATCAGTTTATGTTATCAAGAGCACCATTTTCCCTTCCTTATGTTTGAATATTGGAAGTGTACGCTGGCCAGTGGCCTGAGCCTTCCCTCATCAACAGTGCATCTTTAATGTCTCCTTGTAGTTTAGGAAAAAATGGAACTAACGCAGCACAGCAGCGTCCAGGACGTCTCATGTATGACCTCATCTATTCTGATATCTATTACTGCTAACATCTGCCCAAAGCCAGTAATTTCATTTCTTGGGGATAATCTTGAAATCAAGGGCATTTCCAGTCAAGAAGAAAGAGAGTTTTTATGTACTATTTTATTTTATTTTATTTTATTCCAAAATTTTTCTAAAGGTAGTTGAACATATCAAAGATTCTGTGCAAGTTCTGTATAAATATACAGAATTCCCAGAAAACTGTCAAGAAAATAAAAACTACACAGATATTACTATTGTTATACACTCATTATTAGTGAAAATATAGAAAATACTATGTTATTTTGGATTTTTGGAGCTTTACCTTCTAAATGTCAAGTATTTTAAAGAAGTAAAAGGATAAAATGTAGTTATAGAAGTTGCAACTATAGTGGAAATAGAGTTACCAACAAAATGCTAGAATTGAGAAAGAATAAAATTCATCTTTTCTTGAACTATTCCTTTGTATACCAGGCTATAAGAAAGTCGTGGAAAGATGTTTGGCCAGGAGGGAAGATCAAAGGGTAAAGAATGCCACCATCATACTGAAGATAATCTTTTGGGAGGACGGATAGAGTCTCTCTTTCAATTTCAGGCATCCTGCTCTGCTTATGTGCACATATTCTTTTACAGAATTGGTAGGATCAAAAAAAGTGGCCAGTATAACATCTAATATAAAAAGCCACTAAGGAGGATTAAGAATTGAACTCACAAAACTTCTTGGGAATTTCAGTGGTCGTTTCAGTTTAAGTCCCATAAGCAGAAGGCTGGCTTCTCAGTGATGATGAATTATACCACCCCAGGCCGGGCTATAATCAAGTTTCTAGTCCCCTCTTCTTATACCCACTATTTGTCCCCCATTGCCTCAAACTTCACAAGAAAAATGTGGAGAGGAACTTCATGAGCAATGCCTTATTTTTTTTATTCTGATTTGCAGGCATTCATTTTTCCACTTAGCATTTTTGAAATATCAGATTACACACATAAACTAGCTTGTCTACTTATACAAAGATGAATTCTCTTATATAAAGTCTCTGAGCAAAACAAAGTGATAGCAAATATGGCTTACAAAGGGCTCTGAACACTGTTGTGGTCTGCATATCAGAACAAATAAAGTGTCATTTTAATTTTACTTCAGTAAACATACATTCCATTAATTCTTGTAAATATAGGCCATTGATTATGTAATATGGACATATTTTAGTAAAATTTTGATTTTCCATTCTATTAGAGTTTGCTTTCCCCCGTGGGTTGAGGGAGAACTTATTTATAGTATATAACTTTATGTTTCTAATGAAAGCCTTTATATTTTAAAATATCTTAAGGAAACAACATTGCTGAAAGCATGAGTACGAATAGGTAGAATAGTTATTTAATGGAGACCTGTGCAAGTTTAAATAACCTATGTGCTCTATTATAAATAAATAAAATACCCAAAATCTGTGACTAGTTTAGCAAAAAAAGTAGTTAAACTTGGTGAGATGTGAAATTAGGTTTTAATGCATGCAAAACACATTCCAATGCATATTTTTAGGTAGAGGCTGATTGACTTTTCTCAGTGTTTAAAATTAAAAGCCGCCTTGTGGTAGTTAAGAACCTTGGGAGAGCTTTTGGTATTATTAAACTTAAGCACTTATATTTACTTCTACCATAGAGCCATGCAAAGACCAACTCTTAAGTCTCATCCAAGGATAGATTTTTACATGGCCATCTGTCTATACTGTTCCACATGGCCAGCTCATCAGCTTCTCTTCCCCTGGGTGAAACCACCACTCTACACAGATGAGTATGTTCATTTTTTCCCATCCCAATTATGTTTCTCTCATTCTCACCAGCTCTCATGAATATCATATTAACAATAAGGAAATAATAATTGATACATGGATGAACAGCTTTGTGTTAAGTATTGGTTATTGTACTTACGTAACTATCTCTTTACAGTCTCATAACTTACATGGAGTAAGTAGAATTATTAATCCCATTTTACTATTTGAGGGAATTGAGATTTAGTAGAGTTAAATAACCTGGCCAAGTTTGCACAGCTCTCAAATGAAGCTAGAAATGAAACCACGTCTACGTGGCTCCAAAGCTGAGCAGAGAGCATGTGATATATAATTGGCTTCTCAGAAGCTGTTTAGATTTCATTAGTTTTCTCTTTCAGTGATTAGGCTGCAACTCATTTTACTACAAGTTTTCCATGATCAGGAAAGTAAAGATCTTTTATACTCAAATTAAACTTTGTTCAATAACTATATATTAGTACTTTTATATAAGATATTAGGTTAAATGAGTGGATATTATCAAATATATTTATTAGTCATTATTTAAAATTGTTTATTTTTGGAATTTAATATTCTATGGACTTAATGCTCTCAGAGGTTACATGTGTGGGTTACTATTTTCCTTAACTTTCTCACGTGTTTTTCCAAAACAGTTTTGTTTTGATATAGTTTACATAGACATGCATGCAAATGTGTGATTTGGGCAAAATTACAAATTCACAGTCTTGATTTATCTGTTCTGAGTTAAAATATGTTGCCGAGTCAATATAATTTATAAACTCTGATTGCTAAGTGCAAAGCTTCAACTGTAAGTTCTATCTTAATATACTATCATTTATTTCCTATTACTCACAGGTTAAGATAGAATATTAAATTCAATAGAATGATTATTTGGGAAAGACATGGTTTTCTTTTGATGACTGTCAGACTTAAAAGATAAGTCTACTTTATCATGGGAATTTTACCTCAGGATGCAGTGTGACACTATTCATATCCCAATAACTTTGTTACACAATAGTGCAAGTGTTTTAGGACCCAGAGCAGATGATATTTTTACCTGAATGCTCACTCTTATCCATCTTATTTAAATGAATACTGAATGAAACAGGTGGTTTAACTAAGGAGAAATCTGTCCTGAGAACATAGATCATTTCTAATTACATACTCACTTGTGTCTCATAATGAATTTGGGGGAGAAAAAGCCGTAAGATCAGAATTAAAAAACAACTTTCATTCAAAGGTTAATTAATTCAACAAATATTCATTAGATGCCTACTACTGCAACACACTTTTCTAGATATTGGAGATAAAAAAAATTGTTTACATATAAAAGTAGTTTGATAATAGCTGTAAAAAATTTAGAAAGAAAATATATTCATTTCATTAAACATAACCCTTATAGGTACTATATATAAGGTTTTAACAATACCTTTGAAGTATACATATTACAATATAAATTTATAACTGACAGATATGGATCTTAATTTCAAGGACAAATAGAAATTATCAATGTCTACTAATGTACTTAGCAATTGAAATAATAGAAAAAATCACTTCCTCAGCATAATCTAAACTATATACTAAAACCAGAAGTTTCTGAGGTAATGTATGTGAAAATGGCATTTCAAAAGTCATTTTTATAGTTCTCTTTGGATAAACTGATATTCATAGAAATAAAGTCCTACTCCAAGCTCCCTGTTTTCTAGTCCTATTCCATTAAGTGTAAGAATCATAGATACAGAAGCGAGAATGTTTACTTAACTTCAGTTATCTACAGCAGTGGCTCACTGGGGCTAAAAAGAAAGAATGTGGAAACATCCAAGGCACAGGCTATGGCAAAGAGACCCTGCCTTGCCCCGACTTCTCATGGTCTGGGCATTTCTGATTACAATCAAAGACGATTTGGGTCCTAAGCATCAAGTTTCTGGATGATTAAGACTCAATAAAGATATAGGCTTTTAGGAAATTATATAAACTATAGCACATTGAAATGATTGTATTTGCTCCAAGAAGTAAAAGTCAATATGAAAAAAATCTCAAAGTTTCTGTGGATTTGACAAGAGAGGGCTAGTATTAACACAGATTATTTTAATTGCAAATGAGAGAAATCAAACGAAGCTAATGTATGTATGAGGTAGAAGGAGGTTGAAGAGAAGCAAAAGTAAATTTTATTTTCAGGGGAATATCATAGGACTCCAGAAAGAATAGAACTGTTCCTTTCAACTGTTTGCCTTCATTCTTTTTCAGCAGCAGGAGTCCACAGCTGTGCACTGCACTTGGTAGACTAAAAGTTTACTTTCCAACTGTTAATAATTCTAGCAACTAAAAAATAAGTCTACTTTATCATCAGATACTTCAGTAAATTGCAACTGGGGCAATACTGCCCCCTGGGATGAATATTATAAATTTGTTAAGACATTTTTGGTTGTAACAGTGATTTAAGGGGCCCTAAAAACCCAGCAATGTGTGGGACAGTTTTGTATCACTGTGCCTAGAACCTAAGTCTATTTTACATTTTTTTTAAGTAAATGAATTTTGCACAATAAATGAATTGTCCAGCAATACAACATTCATTTAAATGGAAAGAAATGCTATATATTATTTTGTTCAGAATTTATCAAGAGATACTCACTATATCAAAAAACATGTCACTACCAAGAACATCATTCATTAAATTTGAGTAGCATACATAAGAGATCTGTCAATCTTCAGTTGTACCTTTTGCATTCCATGTGTCCTAGCATTTGAAAATCGAAATACATAGAGTCTCATCATAAAATGCTGCCCCATTATTTCCTCTTATTTTTCCTTTGTATTTTAATTAGGTTATAAAAGTTTTGAAATTATCTGCAAATAGGTTATATTATCAAAGCATTTATAAGAAAATTTTAAAGGGGGCTTCCTAAAAATTATTTGCAAGTAAATTATATTATCAAAGCATTTTATAAGATAATTTTAAAGGAGGTTTTATAAAAATTATGTGCTCTGAAAGTTGATATTGAATCTCATAAGGTTGACAATCAGGTTATTTTGTCCATATATCAGGAAGAGACAATCTAATTGCTCTAGCTTGAGTCAGATGTCTTACCATGCCCCAATTATAGTTAAGTAGCCAGACTCAGAAATTAAAATTAAGTTGCTCAAAGTTCATCCTTAATGGCAGTGCAGTCGATCTCCAAAGATACAGGACAGATAGCCTATTATAGATTTTTCCTATAATTATACAGGTCTGGCACAGGAATAACAATAGAAAATATAAATTAGGTCACATTTTCCATCTAGCACGTTCCCCACTTCAAGCATTTCACCTTTTACCAACCATTTTCCTTTTTCTACACTATAGTAAGGAGGTCCTTTTCTGTTCTCTGGTTATGATTTCATACCAGATTGTCCAACACAGGCTTTCTCATTCATTCAATTATTCATTCTATCATTCACTTAATACAATTTCTAAGTATTTACTATATACCATGCCTCAACCTGGATACTAGGAATAGAGTGATCAAATAAGATCACTGCCTTAATGAAAATTATACTTTATAGGAGGGGAAAAAAAGAAACAGAAATCCTTTTTAAAGTTTGTTTTGGAATATAAAACTGCCACAATGAAAAAATGAGACATAATGATATGATAGGGAGTAACTGGGAGGAACTGCTTCTTTTTCTGTCATGGAAAATATCCTATCCTATGAAAAAATATCTCTTTGGAGACCTGCTGGGCTAGAATATCTGATAAATAAGTTTTCATTACAATATTAATGCTAACAAATGACTTATTGCATTAATTTTTACCGGAAGATGTCTATCACAAAATTAGAAGAAATTTTTTTGCAATTATTTATTTTAGCATCTTTGTTTTACATTTGAGGTAAATATTTTTATAAGTATATTTTGTTTGTTTGTTTATATATGTATATCCAAAGTTACTTAGCTAGTCAAGGTCCTAGAAGTCAAGATGCTTTTTATAGATTCCCAAACTTTGGTCTATCAAACTTAAAAAGTCTCTGTGTATGTGTATATTATTAAATTAGAAAAAGAAACTTTATATTACATTGTAACAGATAGCAATTTAAAAACAATTTTAAAAATTAAGAAAAGAAAATGTAAAATTAATAATTGCCAACATTCAATTTTAGTTGCAGATAAGTAGAAATTCATGAGGGAATAGTTTTAGAAGTACTCTCAATGCAAAGGGATGATTTAAATGATAAAAACTTCAGACAAATTGGGAAATATTTTTTTCTAGGAGGTAAGGAGATTAGAGAATCTTAAATCATACCATATAGGTTGCTTTCCATTTCACCAACACTTTGAGGTGATGTTTAATGATGCCTTAAGAATCTCCTCCTCTGACCAATCTGTAATTGAGCTGAACTAAGATTACTAGAACCAGACAGTAAAGATATAGAAACTGAAAACGAATTTCTCTCTAGATGAAGTGTTGCATAGAAAACTCAAAATAAGCTTCATAATGGAAAGTTTGTAATAAGACTTAAGCTAAAAAAAGTAGAGTTTCTATAATGTTTGGTGTACGCTATGTTAAAAGTTGGTCTCGAAAACCCAGAAGGGAAATTTCCCCACCTGACTCAAAGATGACATCTTGTGCAATCACTACAGGGTGCTGGTGGACCTATTAAAACTCTAGAAATGTGTAGTTAATGATTAGTCACAGGAACTGGGTACTACTTACTTCATCATTTAACTCATGTTTTTATTTAGTGTAGGACCAGGTGACCAAAAAAAGAAAAAAATAAAAAAGGCAGATTAAAAAAAAAAAAACCCTCTATTTCCTTCAATATAAAATTTTGGTCAACCATCAAATATTGCTAAATATACACCAAGGATGTAATAAATATCTAACATATCAGAGGTCTGGTAGATAATGTTAGGTACGTAAGATATAAAATATAATCTACAATCCTTAATGTTTATACTTATATGTTTATATTTTGTACAATTCAGATAGAATAGAATCAGTGCATATATACATTTATATTATCTAAAAATGGTATAGCATAATCACCATGGTTTGCAACTGCTAGGAGAAAATATCTTAAAACCTAAACATAGCCTTACCATATAATCTAGAAGTAGTATTCGTAGGTATTTCCAACTGATTTAAAAACTAATGTCCACTCTAACATATGCATGCAGGGGTCTTTAACACTTCTATTCATAATCATTAAAAACTGCAGCAACCAAGATTTCCTTCAATGTGAACAAATAGCAAATTGCAGAACATCCACAAAATGAAATACTATTCAGCAATAGAAAAGGAATGAAGTACTAAGTCAAACAAAGCCATAAAAAAGATAGTATAGTAGTTATTGATAAACTATATCAATAAGTCAATTTTTCTTTTTTCATGAATATTTAGAAAACTTATAAAATACTAAGCTAGATAAATAAAAAGAAAATCACAAATAGACATGTCATAGTAAAATGAAAGAACACTAAAGACAAAAAGAATGTCTCTGAAGTAGCTAAGGAGCAAAGAAGCACTAGCTCTATAAAATGACATTTGGACTAAAATCTGATTTCTCATAGACATCAGAAGCAAGAAGATATTGAAATAATACCTTCAATATCCTAAGGAAAAATATCTATTTATCTAAAATTGTATACCCAGAAAACATATTTCAAACATGAGTGTAAAAGATATTTTCAAGAAATATCTTCAAAAATGAGAAAACCAAGTTTACCACTACCATGTGTACTTCAGACAACAGGAAAGTGATTTCTGGGATGAAGAGAAATCAAGAAGTAAGATTGTAGAAATAAATCCAAATATAATAGAAATTACAGTAAATGCAAATAAGCTAAATGAGGTAAGTAAAAGGCAAAACCGTATCCAAATTCATTTCTAAAACCTAACTACATGCTGTTTGCAAGAAATAAATATAAAACATAACTATACAAGGTTAAAAATAAAAAAGACAAAAGAAATATATATCAGAAACATGAATCAAGATAAAGTTAGGTAATAGTATAGTGATATTAGTTAAAGCTGGTGTAGCTATGTTAAAATTAGAAAAAATAAAATTTAAGACAGAAGTCATTATCAGAGGTAAAGAAAGTCATTACATAATAATAAAGGTCTCAATTCACCAGGAAAATATAACAATTCTAACCTTATATGTATCTGACAACATAGTCTCAAGTCTATAAGGCCAAAGTGGAGAGATCTGCAAGAATATCATCATAACAGAAAATTTTAATATAGTTCTTTCATAACGTATAGCTTAAACAAAAAATAGAAAGATTATGGAAGATCGAAACAATATAAATAATAACCTTAATCTAATATGACTTGGTCTATCACAAGTGAAAAAATATAGATAATTTTCAAGAAACTCAGAACATTTATGACTACTAGACTTTATTCTGCCCTGTAAGCAATTTTCACCAACCCTCAAAAGACTAGTATCATGCAGACCATTTTCTCTACTGCATATAATTTAGTTAAGAATGTGTAGTAGAGTTAAATGCATAAAGTGTGTAGAAACACAAAGGAAGTAACAATCATCTCTTCCTGGGACTAAATACTAGTCAATAAATAAGAGTTCTATCAGCAAAGAAGAAGAGATATATTCTAGACAAGTGCATATGAAATATTACAAAGAAAAAAAAAGACTGGCATGATCGAGGAGACACAAGTTATTCAGTGAAGTTATGGTAGAAGGGGGGTGTGTGTGTGTGTGTGTGTGTGTGTGTGTGTGTGTGTGTTGCAAGGTAGGTCAAAGAGTGGTAATAAATAGCCTAGAAATAAGCAAGCTCCATATCATGTTGTACCAAGTTGAAGAGTATGGATTATATAATAAGCGACAGGAAATCAACAAAAACTTTTAAGCAGGTGAGAGACCAAATATTATTTTATTCTAAAAGGGAAATCTGGAAGTGTTAAATGTAGATTGTTTGTCAAATAGGCTGAAGAGAGGTAGAGCAATTAGAAATTGTCAGGAAGTTGACTGATACCTTCAAAAGATAGAATCTCCCTTTGAAGAACCATGAAAATATCTTGCTTCCTAGAATCTCCCATTCTTGCAAATTGCATTTTCTTAAGAGATCCCTCACTAGCCATTGTTATCACTGGCCATCTTCAGTTAAATTTTGGTCCCCCATTCCTACTTTGATCTATGCATACCGACACTATCTTATTCTTATTAGTCCATATTATAAGCCCCATTGAATAGCTAAAACACAGCTATCATGATTAAGTAACTTTTACTGAAAGACTAAGGATAACAAAAATAAAATAATTACAAAGTCATCTAACCAATAACTGAGATTTACAAGTGACTAACAAACCAAGTTCATTAGCTATAATGTGCATTTCAGAATACAAACACTTTGGCCTATCTTTATTAAAACCCTTTTCAGGCCTGCCTCTCTGACTAGTTGAGTTTCTTACTCTGTTAGCAAACTGTCCTTGGGCCACCTTACAGACACAGAGCTGTCAAATTCCCAGAGGCAGATAATATTTCTGAAAAATCTGATCAAACTGTCAAAAATACAGAAAATCAGCTAAGGAAATTGTCAAACATAATTCATGTTTCTGGGACAGTGTAATACAAAGATTTCATCAAGGCAGAAAACCAAAATTGATCATTATTATCTCTAAATAATCTGTGATTTCCTTTCCCTCAATTTAAACATTTTAGTCATAGTTAATCAGTGAATACTATCAGATCTATTTCCAGGAACCACCTTTTCTTCATTTTTGAGGGTAACCTTAGGCATTTCTAGAAATCTCCAAATTCCTCTCCATCCAGAATTAGTCCCAGTCTTGGTGCCCATTTCCAGTCTTCATCAACTTACTCTGAGAAAAAAGGATATATAAATCCCTTCACACTGATTCCTATCCCTCTCTTAATCTTAGGGCCACAACTGCAGAATCATATTAAAATTCACTGAAATGTGGTCAATATCATTGCAAATATATATATATTTGACAAAATATATTACATATATTTGACAAAAATTCAGAGTAGAGAATATGAGAACTTGGTCTAAGGTTTTAACAGAAGATGTGGAGAGAAGCACTCAGACTAAGTGGTACGATGGACTTGATGATCAATTGACGTGTGAGATGAGTCAATGAGATAAATAGAGAAGGATCTCCGGAGTCCAGTTTGGATACCAAAGTGAATGGTGATGCACTAAACAGAATACCATAGTATGGTCATGAAAAATGTAGACACTGCATTATTTAAATAAAAGAGAAAGGACAATATCAGTTAAGTCAAATGTGCCTTTGAGGTGTGAGCATATTTGTTCTGTTTATTTTTGTGTTTACTTGGAGTCATTCTTTCTTTTTCAATTAAGCTTTAAACTGCTGTTAATTTCCCAAATTTTAGTTGATGTTTCTTCTTTTGTAGTCCAATAGTATTCATTTGTACTCCAATACTATTCATCATAAAATAAAAAGTGGAAAAAACAGGATTTTGATCTTTGGGATTGATTGCAATGCGCACGCTAGACAACACTAAAGTTCCATTCTACAACTTTTAATGAGCACAAAATTTAAAATAAATGTGTAATGTATCCTATTAAACATCAGAAACTGAGACACAGAAGACAAAAAAATTACATTCTGAGCACATTCACCAATAACTTTACAATTACACAAGTCTATGAAATCAACTTAAAGTATAGCATTAACTATTTAGTCATTTGAGATAGTGTATTATCACATATAATATTAAATTTTTAGTATGTTTGTATCATATCTTTCCAAATGTTTCTGAAATTTACTTCAGAGCGTATAAATATAAATAAAACATATTGAAACAAACAGGAAACATTACTAGTTGCAAATGTTAAACACAGAGTCAGTTGTGTTTTTATTTATCATGTATTAAGAGCTATTCTTATTTTATTCTTATTATTAGGAAATAAAATAAATTTATATGTAGCAACATATTAGTATTTATAAAATGAAAGAAAATTTGTATAGTAACTGGACACAGAAACAAATGAAAGATCCCATTTCACTTGCTACATACCAAAAATATGTTTAACCTAATCCAGCTGGATATTCACATCTCTATTAAATGCTTATAATTTCTCCCAGAAATACTTTAATAAGAAGAATCTTCATCATTAAGACACAACACTGTGCATGTAACTAACTGCTTACTCTCTGAACCATGACGCAGGCATTACCTTTAGGAAACTTATGAGATGAAATAAAATATCGAAAAGTCTAACTGCTCTGCTGCTTAGAGCAATAAGTGATCAAAAACACTGATTTTACAAACTGAATCTGAAAAAAGTTTTAAAAAATGTTGATTATAATGAACTTATTTATTTTAACTCTCCTTAAAATAATATCCCCACACCAGATAAAAGTAATAGGCATTAGAAATGCAGAGATTTAGAAATGCAAGTTATAATTCTCCACAAAGGCCAAATTTGAGAATAATTATAATAATGATTTAAGACAGAATGTCTTAGAATAAGTAAAGGTTCTGATAATCTAAGTGTTAAGTAGCAGTCTTTTATGTAGTGGATTTCACTTTGCGGCAAACAGGTTTACAAGTTATACATCTATTATATACAATAGAAGTCATTCACACAGCAGAGATATATTCAGCATGATAATTCCTAAATTTTGTAGCCCCTGAAAAATTAAAGGAAATGCATACAGAGGTATAAGTTGTTCAAAAGATATGTTAAATATTGAGAGATGTCCACGGAAACATTTTGAAAATAATTGAGTCTCTGTAAAAGATTGCAATAATCTTTAAGTACATATCCATTTATAACCACTAAATCTTTATGAAAGTATTTGAGAATAGTGAAAAAAAGCATTTCAAGTCTAGGAATTAAGTTAAGGCACAAGTATATTTATTAGAGATGGGCCACAAATCTACCTCTAAGCTTTTTAGCAACTAAGGCAAAGGGGAAATACAATCAGTTTTATGATGAAAAGGATCCATATGGTTAAATACCAAATAGTTCCTTAGAATTACAAATAATTCTGGTACTCAGACTAGATAGAATTTCTCTCATGTTAAGAGGAAGGCGGAAACCCAGAATATAATTCAATAAGTCTTAAGTAAGCAATTTCTATCATTGAATTAGTTAGCTTCTCCTTCTGATTTGGATTTTAAAAACCCTCAAATACTCTGAGTTGAAACAGACTTGTGGAATCGCAATGATAACAGTATTTTCCCATTTATGACATTGATCTATTATATCATATTCCACAAAAATTTCTTGCTCGTGGTAGCTGAATTGCTTGTATCTACCCAAGAAGGAATCAAAGACTCTTTTCTCTTAGGTATATAATATGTTTTTTTTAAGCCATTCTAAAAAAAAAAAAAAAAATGAGAGTTTAAAAGCTAATGTGAAAAGAAATTAGATATGATAATGCGTGGGTTAGTAACTGAAGCATCACATGCCTCCAGCAAAGAATATATGAGGCTCTGGGCTCTTACAAGTTTAAGGTTTGCATTTTTAATTGTTTATGAGTAACCACGATGTCCAGGACTTACACCATTAATAATTCAGCTGAGACACTGACAAAGCAAGTGTGCGTGTGTAAGGCACTAACAGTTAAGTCAACCTGATCCACCACCCAGAAGCCAAAGTTAAAATCAACTCGATTATATTTGCTTCCTCATGTCACTTAAGCAGTCATTCTGGTGAATGATAGAAACTGTGATTCTTTGAGAGTTCTCCAGAAGAATGACAAAATCAAGTTCTGATGATGAGAGGAAAGAGATATATGCTTTATTAGATAAATCGTACCATCTAGTTGGGCTCTGAAGTGTTGAGACTTGCAACAGTTTGGAAATGTATTCCTCAAAAAAGGTGCTATTCAATATTGACTCCATTATCAATATAAAAGAAATATCTCTCCAAAATAATATTGAGTTATCTGTATATCTTAATCTGTGATTCCCAGTGTAAATAAAATTTTGTAAAAACAATATGAAAAAAGCATATCAAGATTCAAAACTAAATTTATGTTACATTCATGTTTAATTCTGTTAAGTCTCAAAAATTCTCACTGGGAACTTTAATTTTATTATAGATTAAATCGTCTATTACTTATTTCCAGATTACTGGGATATCGTAAAAGCTAAGCACTTGATAATTTTTATGTAAGTATAATCATTCTTTTTTTTTTTTTTTTTTAATTTCAAGACTAATAATTTACAACCAGCTTGAATGCCAAAACCACGTTCGAGGTTAAATCCAATTTACAGTCCTAACAAAATCAAAATTTTTGCAGTGATCTGAGAGGCAGAATAATGAGGAAGACTAGTGGAGTTAGACAAATATAGAGAGTTTATTTTAAAAGATTGGTACAAGATTATAAAACTGTTACTCAGTGGCCTAAATTCATGATTTATGTATTACTTTCTCTTAGGTTTTTTCTTACATATATCAAACAACAGTAATTTGGCCCAAAGTAACTGACTGGGAATGAGTATCTTAGAAAAAAAAGAAAAAAAAAATATATATATATAGAGAGAGAGAGAGAGAGAGAACAACTATTCTGTGATGAGTAAATACTATGACTATTGCTCAAATACCTTCATTTTTCTTTGAAACAAGAACAATAGAGAAATTCAGTAGGAAATTTCTACCATCAGAAGTTCCATGAACTTCCTAGAGTTCTGGCCTACATACAAGAGAGCAGTATTTGGAAATAGAGGGCATAGATTTGAGTTCTTATTTCATTGTTTATTAACCTCGTGATCCTAAGCATTTTACTTGATTTTTCTGGTTTTCCATTTTGGTACCCATAAAATATATAACAGCAGACAAAACTATTATGATGTTCACACAAGGTAATATCTGGGAAATAAAAAGAGATATTTTAACTTTATTCATCAATTTAAAGTGAGTTTCTTCCAGGAGGGCACAAAAAAGTCATTCTCAGAAACATATCAGAGTCCTAGACTCTTAGACCTGGAAGACAGAAATTACCTGGTACCGAGGTTTTTACCTATTCCTCAGTCTTACAGTTATAGGCTGTGTCCTGCGGTCAACTGCAGGGGCCAAGGGAAAGTAGACTGGATAGAGGTCCCAACCTCTCTTGGCCCAACCAGAGCTGTACCCTTCTGATAGGCATCAAATATTGTTTGAACAAATTATTGTTTAGAAGATATTGTTAGAACAAATTCTTCAGCCATGGTAGCTGAAAATGATTACAAACCCACAAATCAAATTCAATTTTCACCTTGTAATACCATGATCATCTTTGAAATCTGAGGCAAAGAAGGAATGTGGCACATGCCCAAGTTGTCATCTCTGGTTGACAGCTAAGCCAGGGTTTGAACAAGGTCTTCAAATATCACCTCAACCAGATCAATGCCCCTCCCACTGCACAATCCCCTTAAAGGTTGCAAACTGTTAGAGTTGTAACAAGGAGTAAGAGCTTTAGTAGTTTGGGGTGCCTCTGACTTCTAACTTCTGATGAACTCACTTTGGCTTGGGGTGATTGTTTCAATTAATATCTAAGGCTAAAGCTTGAGCTCTTGTCTCCCAGATGGATATCGCCATGGCAATTAAAGCCTTTCTGACCAGATAATAAAGCCCTTTATTTTTTAAGGTTTCTGATGTCAACGGGGCATAGACCACTCTAGATAACCTATTTAATAACAATAAAGCAATATAAATGTTCCAAAATCTGATCAGGGCTTACAATATTTCTTAGTCAATCTACAAAAATATTGTGTAGGAGCATCAAGAAAACTCAATATATTTGATGCAATTAAAAAATTTTTAAGATGTTTCTGTAGTTCTCTTGAAGGGATGGTATTCCTTAAATGTGTTCATTCTGTGGTTGGCCTAGAAATCTCTTAAGTTTTATTGAGGATCTAAGATCGCTTCATGCTTCTAAACATTTGCCAAGAAAAAGAAGAGACTTAGAATAGTAGAATACAAATCTAGTATATTAAAATCTGCATTTATATAAAATGAGGTAGCTCACTTTTAGTCACAGAGATTTAGACGCTTAGAATTATATCACAAAAGAAGTGCAATTCTCAATAACTAAACTTATAAACTTTTATTTTAACACAAACATTTATTAATTTATACATACTCATTTAAATGCATATACTCAAAAACTTCATAGAAATTTAAACGAAAGTACATGGTCATTTTCCTTAGTAAATTAGAGTTGTAAGCCCTGCCAAATCATATTTTAGCTAAAATTCCTATACAGTATGTGAAACACCTCATTAAATATATAAAAGGAATGCCCCTAAAGAAACATGCTGATTTATTATTGTCTTATAGCATTAAGCCATCTTACCTGTGATTCTGAGTCCATAAATCTTTAAGTATTCTTTTTCCCTGGACCTTCAAAATTATCAACTGGTAAAGTCCAGAGATCAGCAAAGCTATAATAGCCAGATTGGAATACATGCTTAAGTAATGACAGCAGGCCACTAAAGGTTTCTAAAATAGTCATTTGCATAACTTCCCTCAAACATATTTTTCTTAATTCTCTCTTTACTCATATCAAAAATGTTCCCTCATTGCTTCCTAACTGTATATGTATTTAAAAAAGAATGTTTCACTACTCTAACATTTCACTATTTGAAATTTATTTCAGCTTCAATGAAACAAGTTCTTATTTTGAATATAAAGAAATCAAGGTTAACTGTTTCTAAACCTTCATGATTGGTTCCTGTTAACAAAAAAGAATTGGAAGTAGACCTAGATAGGGAGAAGTTACAATTCCTTCAGATGTGAAAGAGGTCAAATGATTCTCTATTCACAAATTGTTTCCTTATTCTAAGCCAAGAAATGAATATATAAGGCAAGTTGCTAAAAATAGGACATTTGTTAGAAAATACTATTTTTCACTACAAGATGACTAACAAAAAAAATACCACCTACTTACACTCATCACAAAGCCTCCCACACTGCAGCAAGCCTGGCTTTCCTGGGCTGAGTGTCTTATTGATGAAACAAAAAAAAACGTTTTTAGAATTCTCCTAAGTACTAACACTCTTATTTTATTGAAACTAAACAAATGTACTATGAGACTTGGTTTAAGGCTTCAGCAATTTCGAATCAACCACTTGTTTAAAGACCTGTGCTTTTTTTTTTTTTTTGCTAGATTATCATTTCTCACCTAGCAATACTTTCCTAATGACTTAATTGTATTACTCAGCAAGGTATTTAAATCACCTATCTAGGTCATGTTTCAAGTTCTTGGTAGATGAAATTTTCTTTAAATTAAAGATAAAATTAAGCAACAGTGACCAGACTACATTTAATTAATTCAAACAAGTATAATTATATTTATTGAAAAGTTATTTTGTGCATTTCAGGATTAACTATGTAGTTTATGATTTTCGTACCTTTCAAAATCATAATTAAGAAAACATTTCAGAAGCATATTGTTTATGTTTTGCAAGTAATGGAAACATTTCATTTTTACTTCTAGCCAGTCATCTCATTAAAAGAACAAACCTGACAAATAAATAAAGCTGAAATCAAATAAAACTGCAAAAATTGTACTATGCAATCTTGTTTTATGTTTTTGATCTCAAAGCAAATTACAATTATCTGGAAATATATGCTTAGATCTGAATTAGCAGAATCTCTTAATTGCCAAATTAATACAAGTGAATTAAACCTCATTTCAAAAGTACAGTAAAAAAATCACTAAAATCATGTGTATTATTTAAACATAAACATTTATTCATCCTACTATCTCATAAATAAATGCTAAAAAAGTAAAGTTATAAGTGTCGTCTCTAAAATTAAGCAACATTCTCTGTTCCAGGGCATAAGATATATTGTTTAAAAGAGGGCAACTACAGAGCTAAAATTAAAAAAAAAAAAAAAAGCTAAAGTTATCATTTTAAATATCAACTACTAAAAGTACTCAATAACTCAGAGATATTCCAGGATAAAGGGTACTTTCTCTAATATCAGTATTCAGTAACACCCACATTTCCAAAGCAATAACCTATATTTTGGGTTGTTTGATGTTTTTTCTTTAAAACAAACACAAGGGCAAAATCCAGAGTAAAGTTTACGTTTATTGGAGAAAGAAACAGAGAGAGATCAAAGGGAAAAGAACAGATCAAAATTCTTTGAGTGAGAACTCTCCCTTTTCAACACTGATCTGTTTCATCAGGAACTTGTGTGCAGACTAGAAGATGAAATGTGATTGCCTTCATTAGTGACTTTCATATACATAACTATATTTTAGTTTTCCACCAGTAAATATTTTAATATTCATAGTATGCTTAGTTTAATGATAAGGACAGTGATGGCTTAACACTTGATTACTGAAGCTTATTTTTAGTTTAAAAACTTGCAGACAACACTATAGAACAGAATATTAAAAAAATTAATGTCCACAAGTCCAGCATAGCAAAAAATATATTTTTTGTTACAATCTCATAAAGAGAAAACAGTTTACCAAAAGGTTAAAGAATTAGCAGAATCTTTCTTTCCTGAAATCTGAGGTAAGCAGCCTAACCTAATAATAACACTAATGATCTAAAATTAAGCCACATGGTATTATACTATTATGTACATTTACTTATTTATCAAATCCCAGTGAACAATATTTTTCTTGTCATGTTATTTGAAGCATCATACAAACGAAAGTTCTTATGTGGATGTGCCTTAAATTTTTAAATGTAAGCATCTTTGGATCATAGGAAGAATAGTTGACAAGCAAATAATGTCAAAAAAATATATATCCCCAGGTTTTTTCTCCCCTCTCTCCATTGACCACCATGAGGGTCTCTTCAGAAAAAAAGCCACCAGAAAATAACTTCAATGGGAATTATCTAGAAAACCCAAGCCAATGGATTCTGCTGATGAGAGGAAATCCAGACAAGTTATTCCACATGTAGTGCGCCCACCTCTACAAAGTGTATATATTCCAGACTAAGTGTTTCGAAGCCTCTGTGTTCTAAAAGTGTAGTCAAATCTGACAACACAAATTTATTTCCCAAACTGGAAGATCTCAAACATGTTCTAATAAGACTTGACTACTTTTCCTCTCTTGCCAGTTTTAACTATCAACAGTGGCTTGTCCCTGACGTAATTTTACAGCAACCTCTACAGATCTTTACCTCTAACATCTTTCATTTCTTCCCAGTCAGTCATTGTCAATACACTGCGTCTCACCCACGCCCTTCCAGTTTCTACTCTTTGCTGCTCCACCATAAAGTCTAGTACACTCTGGCTGCTAGAATCTCTGAGTTAATATGTAGTAGTTTTGAGGTTAAGCTGGAATCTTCTACTAAAGTAGACAGAAATTTTTGCAGTGGTTTTGTTCTTTTGCTGATTTAAACGATTTAAGTGGTGCCAGGGTTCGGCGGTGGGGGGGGAGGGGGCGGAATTGTAGGAAAATAATGGAATGTTAGGAAAAATGATCACCCCAAATTATTTTTCTCTTCCATTTCTCATAAGAAAAAGATTTCCTTTGTGCCATACCTTATATTTAATCACCATCATCATCATCATCATCTGGAGACTTTTCCTCTACATGAAATATACATCACAAACGTCATTCATGTGCTCTCCTCTGCATCTCAAATAAAACCTAACCCTCTCTCAAGTGACTGGGATGCTTGGGAAAAGGCTGTAAGGGATACTTTCAAACATAATCGCAATGTGTCCTATCTTAGTATAGTACAGAGATAATAGGAGACCTCTATTCCAGGCCAAGGTCTATTGACTATGACCTTGGCCATAACAAGGAAACGTGTTCTCCAACTTTAACTGGAGCAGCAAATATGCCTCCTCCCTACTTCACTTTTCCCAACAAACCCAGAGTCTTACTTAAATGAAGTTGTTGTCTAAGTTCTGATCGTCCTCACCCTATCCAACCTTCATCTAGGTCAGTGGCAGGGCCATTCCACAACCTGCAAGCGTTCTGTGTCCCTTCTTCCTTCTAAGCAATTAGAGAGCCTGGAGATCTGGGCTGCACATTCCAGGAGAACTGGGTTCCTGGGCTGGGCATGTTCGTTGGCCAGGGCAGAGAGCTGGCTGCAGACAGAGGCTATTGCCTTCTATAAGGGATTTCTCCAACTTTCTCAGCTTACTGGGCGAATCCACTCCTCTGACATTTCCGGGAAAACCTCTACTAGTCAAGCTTCTCCAGTGGGTAAGGGTGACTAAAAACCTGAACAAAGGGTACATCTGAATTGAATCTCTAGTCAAAAAATAAATAACCTTTTGAAGCAATATAGTAGAGTGTAGAAAACGCCTAAGAGTAAAGAAGGGTGAAGAATTAAAAAAAAAAAAAAAAAAAATGACTGCTCCCAGCATCGCCCCCTTTCCCGCTTTTTCATTTCCAGTGAGCGGGACATTTAAATTATATTGTGGTTTGTCGATTTTTTTGTTGTTTAGTTTAGGTTTCTTTCTTTTTTTTTTTTAAACCAGTACCCATGGGCAGAGGAAAACTGTCAGCCTAGATGCTCCTGCCAGCCAGCCCCTCGCTGCCGACTGCGGAGGGAGGGGAGCAGCGGGGTACCCAGAGGAGCGGCAGGAGCAGCGGGGGCTCTGCGCGGGTCCAGGACAGCACGCTCGGATGGAGGCGGGGGCCGCCCCAGGTGACGCCCCCGTCCCCACCCCACCCCGCAGCCCTGACCGCTCCCGCCTCCCCGCGCCCTCCCGTCTTCTCAGACCCTCTCCGGGCAGGCACGTCCGGCGAGCTGGCATTGCCGGGCCAGCTGGGGAATCTCTCCAGTCCTTTCACTTGCTGCCGCCCCCTCCCCCAGTGAACGCGAGTTCGCGCCCGGGGCAATGCAGCTGTGAGACCCTGCCAGCAGTCGTGGGAGAAAGGGTCTCATTAAAAGTGCTGGAATAACAACGAGCGGTCGCCGCAGCCGCCTCAGGACAGCGAACCTCCGAGCGGAAATAGGCTGTCCCCGTGTGGGCGGGGGCAGAAGCGGGCTGGGAGCGGGGAGAGCGGGCGAAGTGGACGCGCAGCTCGGGCAACTTCGTGGGCGACCAGGCGACAGCGGGCAGAGACCGTGCTGCTGCTGCAGCTTCCCCGGGCAAGGTTAACGCGCAGCCGGTGCCGGGTCTCGTACCCAAAGTGCTGCTGCTGTAACTGACGAGGAGGACAGGGCGACTGTTTTCAAGAAGAGCAGGCAGGGAGGGGAGCCCAGCCCGAGAGCGCCAGCCGAGCTCCGAAAGCCGCCCTCCATGTCCTCGGCCCTCGGAGGGGCCCCTGTGCCCGGGGACGCTTCACCCCAAATGCCCACTCGCGGTCCCACCGGGCCGCCAACTATCCAGCAGCGCAGGGAAGAGGCAGCGAAAAAGAGAGAGAGAGCAAGGCGAGCGCGAGAAAGGAAGGGACGACGCCCGCCCAGAAGACCACGTACCTTGAGCTCCTCAATGTCCAGGTTTGTTGCTCTGTCCATGGAGCGAAACTAAAGGAAGTGGAGAGGAACCGGGCAAGTTGTACCAAAAAACAATCTAGTCTTTTAGTTTCCAGCCTAAACTCAGCTTTATCCTCCTCCAAGCCCTGGCAGCTTCTCTCAGTCTCATTCTCCGTGATCACGCCGCCTCCACCGGTTAAAAATAATAAAAATAAATAAATAATAATTATAATTCACTTTGTTTTACTTCCTCAAAGATTTAGTGACAGGTGATCTTTACCGCGGTGCAACACAGCTCGGTCGAATCAAGCAGGGGGTGAAAATCCACTCTTTTTAAGATTATTTCTTCTTCTGCAATAAGCTTAGAAACCAGCGAATTGCTGCATCCCAAGAAAAAAAGCTGCTTCCCTGGACAGCATCATGCGGCAAATTGCAAGCAAATGTGTTCAAACTGAAGAAAAGAGTATATGATAAAAGCCTTCCTTCGTCAGGCTTACTCTGGTAGCTAATTTAGCACACCGTGAGTTCCAAGCATTAGCAATGATCAATTTCCCTGGCAAGATAACCAAATCCCCAAAGTCCTGCATAGACCTAAAAAATGTCTTGCAGCTAAGAGGTATTCTCTCAGTGGAGAAAAGAAGATAAAGTCTGAAGGGAACGTTCTCCTTTGAAGGTTATGCTAAAAGAGTTGAGAGAATAGG
>NW_006439192.1:25273981-25296597 GCF_000325575.1 Pteropus alecto | reverse complement strand
GAGAGGGAGAGAAAAATTTTCCTCCCGTTTTGCTGTTTTACTGGCCTTCACCACCAGGTGACTGACTTCACTTCTTTCTTCCCACAGCCAAGCACTAATGGGATTTCTCTCATCTGTCAAAAAGCAACATTTCCTCTCCAGACAAATACTATGCTACTGGGTCTTAAAGACTGCCCTCTGTCAGGAATCCACTAGGTGACAAGCATTTTAATTCATTTTATACTTGCCTCATCTTATTCCCATAGATCTGGGAGGAAAATGCATGTGTTTATTATACATATGCATTCATTTCACATCTCTGTTGCTTTCAGTGTCATGGACTTTTTTTTTTTTAACTTAAAGATGTTTGTATTAAGTGACACATAGAAATATTAAAGGAAATTTCTTGTACTGACACATCATAAAGCTGTCTTTTATTGGAAAATTATTCTTTAAATAGACACTGAGAATTCAGTACACTTAACTTGTAGAGTATAGAATTGAGAAAAAGGTTCATTTTCTTCATATAAATGTCACTGTAAAAGCTTGACTCTTGAAGGAATTTAAATAGTCTCCTCTTATTTTATTATGGCCACAGAAATGTTTTCAGATTCAGGAAATGAGCTAAATAAATAAGTTTGTTTCTAAAATTATATATCTTTTTTTTTTTTTTCAGATTTAAATTTTCATCATCTAGCCTTCTGGCCTCCCTCTCTAACTTCAGCTTTGTCCTCCATCTTCACTGTGCTCCAGCCACATGGTCTACAGGTCCACCTGCCATGTCTCCTGCCACTAGCTCTCAACACTGGCTCTTGTCCCTCAATCAGAGCAGCACTCTCACCCTTTTTTCAAATTGAACCCTTATGCTTCTGACTAAAGCCACCTCTTCAGAAAGTATTTTTCTCAGGTGAGTTCCTCAGATATTATCCTCCTCTGTCCTCTCTTCATAGCAGTCACTTCTATTTATCATTATTTAATGTACTTTTTGTCTGATTCTTCCAGTAGACCATAGCTGTGGAGGGCAAGTTCTATACCTTTCTTATTCACCAACATATCCCAAAAGTCTAGCACATAATAAGCACACAGATATGCCTAGAATGGATAAATGTGTGTGGGAAGAACCTTTAACAGTGATTATTCTAATGTCTAAAAACCTCCATGACTTCTTCTCCCCTCAACACACAAATAGCAGTTTATCTTCTCCTAGTCTGCAGCTAAGCCTAGTGGGCCCAGCTTTATAATGAAGCATGAAGAGTTCTTTAGTTTAAGCCTATTCTGTTCCACAAACTTATCTAAGGTAGCTTTCTTTCAGACTTTGACTTATGACTACAGCTTTCAAGGTTAACACCAAGTACGGAAGAGTCCATAATTAGTGGAGCTGAACATCAAATTCTCAAAATTGTAAATGTTCACTTTACATAATTATTTTATACAATATGTGATAAAAATAATAAGGCTGCAATTTGAGAGTAAATGAATTTATATAAAATGTATAACTGTAGAAAGCTTCTTTTCCAGAAATTATCAATAATTCAACATGAATAACATAATTACATGTTTTTAAAAGTCAAGTTTTTGCATATAATTTTATATTCCATATCTTGTTATTGCCTATCTTTAAAAAATCAAATATAATAAGCAAATTTATTTTGAGCATATTAACAAAGTAATATTATCTCTGAGATAACTTAAAACTTTCAATTGTGAAAACACAGTTCAAGAAAGACAATTTCAAAAATAAACATTGTTTAAACACCATTCAGAAAGCATAAACTCCAGATAGTTTCTTAGTACGTCATAAAATTATAGTTAGAAGAAAAAGTGATAGTGTACTTAATAATAAAGGCTTAGCTTAACCATATTTTTTAAAGTTATATTTAGTTATACATATAAAATGACTTTAAATCATGTTTAGTATTATGAAATTATATTCAACATTTGATGTTGACCAGATTGGCATTATATGAGCTACAAAAAGAAACTATAGGTGATTTCCAAATCGTTTCCAAATCTAGATCTAATTAAATGTCTACAGAGCTAGAGACTTCCAAGTCTTTTACTATTTCATGAATTCTCTTGCAAATTTATTAGATTAAATATTCTTAAAATCAAAAAAGTGAAATTTGATCATAAAAATGTGATTTGCTAAAACATATTTATATAACTCTTCAAGGCAATCAGGGTTCAATTCCACTTCAACTGATATGTGACTAAGTGAGAGAGCCATTAGAAAATGAAATAACTTTAAATAAGTTGAAATAGGGCAATGGAAGGATGAGGAAGTGAACTGAGGAAAGGAATGTTATCTAGATGTCAAGAATCACAATCTCAGGACAAAGACATCTACCCATGGCTGCTCTAGGAGATCATGGTAGCACATAGCAGGGTATGTGAAAGGAGCAAGATTCAATTTTAGCAAAGATATATAATTCACAGATGAACTGCCAATAGATATTACAACTCCCAAGCATAGAGAAGGCAGTGTGGAAACACCTGCAGGTCATGAAATGTTACAGTTCAGGGTCACTCATCCATGAATACATGCATCAATGTCACCTTCTACCATAAGGTAGTAAAGGAAATGTACATGCCATTATGAGCTTCCTTATTTTAATTTAGAAAAGTGGGAACCTTTACAGATACATTTTTCACCAGTAAACAATATAATTTTTATTCATCATATGTGGTTCAAAACCACAAGAGTTTAAACACTAGAGTTTTCAATTTTGTAGGCCTTTATACTCCCCTCTCCAATTCTCTAGCCAAATTTACAATTTTAGTGCTTTTATTTTCATTTTCTTAGTGTACTACATAGTAAGATTTTATTTTATTTTAATTTTCTGTAATTATTAAATGGGTAAATAATATGTTATGATTAACTAAAATAGAGTAATAAATAACTTACATAGTTGTCCCTATTAAGTTTCTAGTAACTAGCATTTCTAGTCATGTGATCTAAATAAACACTTGCCACATAAAAGTTTTCTCAAAAAATTATTTTTCATTGTATGATGTTTTTAGAAATATGTACCAGAAATCCTGAAATAAACTATTATGTTTTTTATAAGAGATATAATTATTTATATGTGAATGGATGATGAATAATAACTTAAGTGAGCTATTAACATTGTGATGTGGTCGAAAGGATATCCTTTGGCTCTTCCCCCAAAATAATCATCTCTATTATAGCATAGGTGTATATTTTTTTATTTAAAAAGTCATTGTTGAAATTAAGTTAAAATAATTTCTGCTTGCCTTCAACCTATATCATGCTCCTACTCCAATTTTTCTTCAAGAAGAAAAAAAAAGAAAAGGAATAGAAAAATTGGAGTTGCAGCTCAGACAAGAGAAAGCAAAGGATAAAAAGAATAACAGAACACAGACATGCCTGAGCAGAGCCAAAAAAAGAAGCCAGAGTATTAAATGAAGCCTACCAAAAAATTGAAACAGAGAACATATCTCCCATACCTTTTAGATTTAATGGAGAAAAAACATTGGTAAATATATATTTTTAGTTAAAATTATATTCAGTTATTTAGGCACATGAATTTATTTTATTTTTAATTAAATTTATTCGAGTGACATTGGTTAATAAGATTATATGGTTTCAAGTGTATGATTCAATAATACATCATTTGTATATTGCATTGTGTGTTCAAGTAAAATCTCCGTCACTACATGATTTTAAAAGTACCTCAGTCATGAGAATACATATGCTTTGTATTGCATAGGTCGTAGTAGCATATAAAAGATAATGGAGGGTCTTCTTTGCAGAATTTAGAGATTTGTGATAAATTTTAACACTTTTAAAAGCTTCCCCAAACCATTATTAATTGCACCTCAGACTCAGGAACATTGATAATTATAGTTTGACATTTTAAAAACAACTCACCTCACAATGCTAAACTTCCTATGGAGTATAAGAAAGAGAAACATAACAAATCTACAAAAAAATAAAATAAAATAACCAGATGAAAATTTGAATTAAAGCTCCCAACAAATGCATAACAGTTAATACTGTAACACAGTAATAATGAAAACAAAAGAGAACATGTCATGTGAGTACATGTCAAAGGGCACCACCTCACAATTATATAAGCACAAATAAATTGGGAAGAAATGTCAAATGTCTTCAGTCAATGTTGATTCTCACTGCATCTTTCCATCAGAAATAATTATCAATTTACCTACAAGCTTTAAGTGGTCAGAGAAAGTGAACCCAAAATTTATAACCATATACCAAATAAAATACAACTCTGAAGAACTTTTAAAATTGCCACTTCACCCTCAGACCAATAATCTTAGTATTAGAAAAAGGAAAGCCTTTGGCTTCATTATTCATATTGACTGTATAAATTGGTTCATTTAAGTTCAAGAACTCAGTAAAATTAATCTCTATAAACAGGCCTAATATCGATTTTCTAAACTAACCTTTGGGAAGGAAAGTGACTCTTCTGGAAATATTTTCTATTCCAACAGAAGAACCTGAAACTCTTATGTCATACCCCCTACACACAGAGTGAGAAAGCAATATATAACCAACAATAAAACCTTTATGAACTGTCAGTCTTTCAATGTATTCTACTGGAATCACTCTAACAAGAAATGGAAAAATCTGAGACAGAATCACAGACATGGAAGGAGATGAGTAAATCAGTAATTGATTCTAAAAGAAAAGTCTGAATAGTCAGGAAGAACTGAATATAATATTGACGTTGGATAAAATATGCCTTAAGAAAAAAAAAGTAAGGAATCTGGAAGAAAATACTTAACATGATTAAATTTTAAAACAGGCCACTTACTTTCAATTAACTTCTAGTCCAGAAATTTTTCTATTCTAAGAATGACAAAGAATAATACCAGAAAATAGAATATTATTGTTTTTCTGGTCTGTTCATTGTTATATGATTGTCGTTTGAAACTTAGTTTTAGCAAATTTGATAATGGGAAATTTCATCTCTTTTTATTCCTATGACTACATTAAATAAAATTAAAATAATGATTAAATGAATAAAATTGTATTTAATAAGCTAATCTCTTATGATATACCTTAACAAATTGCTTATATATAAAGTTGAATTCTAAAGAATATGCTATACCTAAATAATAAGAATAAGAATAAGAATAAAAATAATAATAAAATTTTGAATTTTTTCAATTCTTTCTTATTTGAGGGATGGGCTATGGTCCAAATACCTTTCAAGCTTAAATTTTACTTAAATTAAACTGTTGGCAATCAGTTTCCTATTATCAGCCATATGTACTATTGTCATGGATCTTTAAAACTGATAATTTTCTCTAAGAAGAGAATTTTGCGTTTTTTGGTCATAGTTAATATTCTTCTTATACATGAAGCTCTTCAAAGCTCTCCAAGAACACAATAGGAAAACTAAAAAAATAAAAAAAATTTAAAAGGTAGAATACTAAAGTGTTTAAAACTGTCGCTGAATCGCTTAAAAAAAAAAACAGAGAAAGGCAAAGTGGGGATTTATGGAGCTGTGAGTTAGTTGAAATCATCTGTCTTGCATGAAAAACCGTTTACACCTAGTGGTCACAAACTGCTTAATCAGATGTAGTGACGTGGAAGCTTATGCAGCATGATACCTCCTAGATTCATTTCGGACTCTACCCATTTGTTACTGTTGGGAGGACCAAGTTAAGGAGCATGTATTTGAGTTTTTTAAAGCCTAATAATGTGTGACAATTATGTTACATAAACTGATAGACTCTTGATATCGAACTGAGAGTATATTTCCCATTAGCCGCAGCTTGAATAATGTCATATGCCAGCATGACAAGAGGTTTCCTAAAAAGCCCAGGAATATCTAGTGTCATCCTAATTACAAATAAAATTTCATGTGTTTTTGGCAATAAATTTTAGGCAGGAGGTGTTCCTTCCAAAATGTGGAACCCTTAGCTTCTTTTCTTTTTATTATTAAACTTTTCCTGCTATGAATTAAGTCACCTCCATCTTTATATGTATCAAGATTTGGGTTGTTTCCTTGATACTCTTCAGAACTTATCTGTAATAGAGACTGTAAATCTTTTTCAAAGGGAATGCATTTGGAAATATATATCTGAAAGGGTGAAATTTCTTAAAAAACATAATTGGACATATGAATTTCTTTGATCGAAAGAATAGACAATTTACCTGTGATTAAGTATTTTATTTTCATTTGTAAAGCATATATGGATAAAATACATGTTTATTAGAGATCTGACACTAAAGACAGAATGAAACACCTTTATAGATTTTTCTCCCAATAATGTTTTAGAAGTAGCCTCAGTATATAAATTGTAGCTCATGTGATAAAATCACCTTCATAATACTGTACTGTTCTATTTCACATGATAACACTGTAGACTTAATTTTCTACCTGTTTGTTTCTGCTCTGAAAGCAAAATATGAATTTTTTATATTTTCATTAAAAACTAATTTCACAAAAATACATTTTCTAAATATATTTTATAAATGTTTATGATCTGATTGCCTATGAGACAGGAGAATTACAATTTTTTATGTCTGCCTACATTTGGCATAGGCTTGAATTACAAAAAAGCGACCATCTTTCTACTATTATATGTCAATCAAATATCACTGCTGTATAACATAAGACATTGACTCAAAGACAAAATTTCCACAGTTCTGGTAAATAAAAAATTACTTATTTTTTATTTTATGATAAATATTAAATATTAAAAAGCACCTTAACTTTAATCTACTTAATCTTCCATGAAAAAATTAATAAGGTGAAATTTTGGCTCAGTGATATTATGAATGTTAAGACTGCTAACTGAACATAATCTTTATATAATGATGTTACTTAAGGTAATCAGAAATATTTATTGAAAGTCAGTATACTTGAAATCACATAGATTTCAAGAAGCAGTGAGACCCTGAGCATATATATTTTATAATATAATTAATAGCAGATAATGCAAATGCAAATTGAAATACATACATTTTTAGGATACACACCAAATGCCATAATTCTGTTCTAAGTTTATAGTCAAGACTTGACAAGATTTCAACCTCTGTCTTAGAATTTCAGGTATATTTTTTACTCTCTCAAAACTTTTAGTGTAGAGTGTCATAGAAAGAGAACTAAACTGGAAATCAGGAAAAATGGATTGTAGCGTTGTGTTTGCCACTCATTAATTTGTGACCTTATAATTAATCTTTTATCCCTTTAGACTTAAAATCTCTATAAAATAATGAGTTCCCATCAGAAGAGCTTTAACTACTTTATATCATACTGTTTTTTTAAAAGACATCGAGTTAAGTAAAATACACATGTAAAGAGCAAAACCACAACAATTAAGTCAAAAGATGTTAATACATTTTCCTTTAAATTCCTTTCTGGTTATAAAAATCTATGATATATTTCCATTTCCTCACAGGTGTTCACTAAATAAAAATACAACAACTATTAAAAGTTGCCATCTTTGCTGGTAGGATTATAAATGATTTTTATTTTCCAAATTTCCTGCAATCTGCATGTATGAAGTAATGGATTAAATTATAACTGACTGACGAGCATACCATATAGAAGACACATGTCAATAAGGAGAAGACATTCACAATACATATAGCTAACAAGGCATTAGTAACTATATAAATATATATAAAATGTATATAAAATTATATGTATAAAACACTATATATACACACATACATATGCATATGTCTATACCAAGGAGTCAATAAACATATAATCAGCCTCATTAGTACTCAGGAAAATTCAAATTAAATTCTTAATAGATACTATTTTATGCCACTATATTGGCAAAAAAAATTTTAAATCTGATAACAGAAAGTGTTAGGGAGAATATGGAGCTACTAGAATACTTTAATAGTATACTCATGAAGCTATAAATTGGTTCAGCAATATGGGGAAAATGTTATTTTCTAGTAAACTTGAACATTCTGTATCTGCCAACCTAAATAGTGTTAGTTATGGCAACGCTCAAAACTCAGTGGCTTACTATAGCAAAGTTTTATTTCTTGCTCATATCACATACTGGTGTGGGTCAGTGTAGTCAGAGTTCCACACAATCACTCAATCTAGTGGCTCTTCTGAATTCTAGAGTCTTAAGTCCTCTACTGGATTACCTTCAAATCGTCCAGAGAAAAGGGAAGAAAACAAAGGTACAGTAGTATATTTTATGGACTAGACCTAGAAGTGGTATATGTCACTTATACCATTCTTTCATCCTAAACTCAGTCAGAAGGCCTGATCTAACTGTAGGGAATGCTGAGCAGTGTAGTATGGTTTTGTGGAGAGAAAGGAAAAAATAACATGGATGCTGATGAGTACTAGCAATCTCTGTCACAGTTACTGCTTTTGGTCACCAAATATCTCTTTGCTCTCTTATTACCACACATAAAATACATCACTCTATATCCAAGGAAGACTGACCCATCCAAATGCTTTATCCAGCTCAATATCTAGAATCTCTAGGTTATGTGTAGCTTTCTCCAGATGTAGCTTCTCATCATCCAGCCATCTGAATTAAAAACACAATCAAATGTATCCAAAACTCCTATTTGAAAATGTGCAACAAAGACATAATAACCATAAGAAATCAGGCCCATGAAGAAAGAGAAAGAAATGGAGACAATCCAACACTCACTGACACCTAGAAATTATGAAGAAACCTTGAGAGATATTACACAGGCATCTTAACCTGGGAATAGACAGTGTTCCTTGATTAGAGCCTGATATTGCTAGAAGGAGCTCCCTGGTCCAATGCTGTCTTATTCACATTCTAGAATTGTATTCTCTGTTTGTCATTCTCCTTATCCATATATGATATGAGTATTGGGCAGCAGGCTTTCCTTAGGGGTTGGAACACTTTTGTAAGCCATTTCCTACTGAAAGTTAGTTTGGGAGCTACATTAGTTTTCTAGGGTTGCCATAACGAGATATCACAGATTGGTGGCTTAAAAAACAGACATCTATTTTCTCATAGCTCAGGAAGATAGAAGGCTGAGATTAAAGTGCTGGCATGCTTGGTTTCTCCTGAAAGATGTGAGGTAAGGATCAAGTTTCTCCCTAACTTGCGGATGGCCTCCTTCTCATTGTGTCCTTACGTGGCCTCATATGTGTGCATCCCTCACGTATCTTTGTGTGTCCAAATTTCCTCTTCTTATAAGACCTACAGACAAAATTGGATTAAGGCCTACAAAATAGCCTCATTTTAACCTAATCAACTCTTTAAAGGTCCTATCCCCAAATACAGTAACATTGTAAGGTACTCAGGGCTAGAGTTTCAACATCTGAATCTTGGAAGGGAAACAATTCAACTCATAACGAGAGCTCAAAAGTTGCTTGTGATTGAAACACCCAATGTTAAAGGTAGTTTCTTTGGCAGTGAAATGCCCTCAAAATATCAGTAGGGTTATGATCTATCTGCTTCTATTTAATTTCACGTGTCAGTTATCACCCCCTAATTTCTCTCCTGGATAAAATTCTCAGATGTGCTTTACTTGTTTCCTTCTCGATGCTCTTTTTTAAACTAATGGGTGACTACATGATAACACAGGGACAGTAAGCTTGGTTGTCACACAAACTCATCTAATTGCAGAAGAATCTGTAAATTGATGAATGGCTGGAAAGGAGAACATAGACATGTGTGAGCACTGGCATTCTCTAACTAACAAAACCAAAGGAAAATTTTTGCACATTTGTTGGTCATAGCAAAAACAAAAACAAAACAAAACAAAAAAACCTCAAAATTACATTAACACTGTAATAGATATATACAACTTCCATACATGGAGTCTGGTTCCATATATTTAGATTTAAAAGCATGTAAAATGAACAAAATATTAATACGATGAATATTATTCAATTATATAAACATATATTGTAAGACTGTAAAGCAATTCAAAGATTTGGGAGACCGATGCTGCTGACACATTTATTAACCCCTATATTATTCCCACACCACCTTATTCCATCCACTCATTGGTGCATTCATTCACAAACACTCATTAAGGACCTTCAACTCTCAGACCCTGAGAGCCCTTTATTGTCTATGCTCATGCTGGAGTGAAAAAGCCCTGTGACTATTAACAAAAGCCAGCCCTTTGCCAAAGTAAAAGCCTCTAATGGGAACATCTCCTAATAGTTAAACAACCTATAAGGTCAGAAATAGAATGGTCAAGACAATGAAAACAAACTGTTCCAAACATTCATTTCAAGACACTGTGTGTTCCAACAAATACTGGAAGAGTATCCACAGTAAAGCACAAAAGGAACAGTTATGACTTTGACTTTTATGCATATTGTCTTATGGAAATATAGCATTTTTTAAAACTGGGAAGAGACTATAAAGATAATATAGGCAAACCTTCATTTTATAGAAAAACAAAAACAAAAACAAAGAACCTATATGCACACATAAATAGAATCGTCTAATGTAGATAGTGCCGGGGCTAAAACCAGAACCTCTCCAAGGACAGAATAAGAAATATTAACATGAGGAGCTTTCTCAAAAGATACCAATGTGTTTATGTGATAGCATAAAAGAAAAATAATAGAATTAATAATAGTTTACTAAATATTATTTTATATAATTATCCATAGTGATTTTCCACATGCTAGAAATATGCTTGTATCCTCTATAAACTAACATTTTCATTTTATCCTCTCCAGTGTTTCAATTTTCATCTTTTTCTTACTCTAACAATAAGTTGAATATTATTCAATTTTAGAATTGCTAATAGCTCATCATTGACAGATTTTCTATCAAATTTTAAAAGAAGTAATAGCAATATTTTCTTCAATTATGGAATAAGTACTATTATAACATATTGCATAAGCACATCCTTTTCAGCTATACTGGAATTAATATGTCCTCCTTCTAAGCTCCTATAGCAACATCTTATGTGTACTTATCTTTCTACCAAGATTTTAAACCTTTTAACAGGTCCCCAGTTATTGGTCTAACATAGTTCCTTACATAGAGTAAAACTCTCATAAATATTTATGAAGTAAGTGAATCTTTACTCGTATACAAAACTCATCAGTAGGAGCTTATCGCAAGAATAGCTCCTGAGAGAGCCTGAGGATCAGCCAGAAAAGACTAGGTAAAAATCCTGAGAGGAACTATTGCATACTGACTGGAGATGTGGGATCTAGAGCCCAGGTCCTCTGTTATTAACTGTGTACTTCAGGCAAGTTACTTAACCTCTTTATGGCACCATTTGCTGATGTATAAATTGAGGAGGTTGTGAAAATCAAATTATTTAATAAATTCTAAGTGCTTAAAACAACAACTGGCACCTGGTAAGCACTAGATAAATGTAAGCTATTGTTTTTATCATCGTCATTATTGTTGTTAGTTAGCTCATATGTGGCAGGCCCAGAAGTTGGGGATAAATCCACGAACTAGGAGACTAAGTGGTTGGCTGAATAGCTGAGTTCTAAATGGATCTGAAGCAAATGATTGACAGAAGATATAAATACACATGCAGAAGTAATGATCATTGGACAAGATATCAGGACAGGTTCTGATTGTTGCTGTGCACTTTTGTGCTTGTGATTTGGGATTAGAAGCAATGCCTTAAGTGTCCATCAATTTGTGGGATATCATTACTCAAATTGATTTGCATTTTCTTACTGACCTTGCCATAAGGATTTCTTATATACAAACTAATTCATTTTTTGGTTGATGCATCTCTGTTGACCAAACCAATCTCTCCTTGCTATATCTCTTCTAAAAGAAAATGTATTATTATTTTTTGTTTAAAAGTTTTAGTAATAGTGAAAATATTTGCATTTTCTTCAAGAGAACAATTGAGAATGGCAGTGTTTATAATGTGCACACATTCATTAAGTGGGAAGTCCAGAAGATGTTATTTACCATAATGTGGCTATGATTTTAGGTAATCTTTATTCATTAAACTTAAAAATGTATAATCGATAGTAATATCCAAAAAAGGATAATTTTTAAATTAAAGTGAAATCAAGACATATCTGATTTTCTTTGTTAACCACCTTACTATCCCTTATTCTTACATGAGTAACTGGCTTTGTTTCTTGATGATGATAATAAATGACCTATACCAGAAGAACTTTTTGTAAGAGAAAGTTCTGAAGTTATCCAAAATGAAAATTTTGTCATATTAACTTAAAAGATAATAAGAGTATTTAGGAAGTAGGAAGACTTCTTCAATTCATTTTGTTTAATATAAACATGCTAATATTATAATCATATTATGAATAAAACCAAAACTATAACTATAAAGTAGTTGGGGTTATTTAATTCACAAGGAAGTTTAACAGTCTTTAAAAAAAATAGTTTAAACGTAATGATATATTCAAGTCAAAAGAACCAAATATACAACATCCTATAGCAGTAAAACTGTAACTTCTGCTATAATCAGAATAATTTGTATAACTTGATATTTGATATCAACTTCTAATATAATGTGTTCCTATTTAAACAGGAAGCCACATTTACTTATTCAAAGACGAAAGCTAAATAAAGGGAAGGTTCTCTGACAGAATATTTGCCCATACAGGACTTTTCTTCTCATTGTCCCAGGTAAGTTTGTGGCATACAAGAGTAGGGAGCACCTTGAGTTCTAAGGTCCCATTTGTAGGAAAGTATAAAAGACATTTTAGCACCAAGAGCAGAGCTAACAGTGTGAAATGAACCCTGGCTCCACATACGAGGGATGTGAATGTGGCTATTGATAGTCATTTCTTTGGGTTTCAATTTTACAATATCCTAAACCTGTAAAATAAGGATATTATCTATCTTATGGGTTTATATTTTTGAAAATTAAATGAGATGATTCAGAAAAAAATAACGAAATACTAGCGTATAGTAGGTAAGTGTGCTATAAAATGTTGCTGCTATAAAATAGAGTGCTATATATTGTAGTCATTATTGTTTCTCTCATTTTAGCAGAGGTAGTAGTAGTGATAACAATAAAAGGTGATAAGAATTTAAGAGTAGGAAATTTAAAAAAAAAAAAGGAGAATTTCAGGCCTGTAAATGTGAAACCCTTGTTTTCCTGGCCATTCCATCTGGGGAAGAAAACGAGGATCTTAATATCAGTTCCGCAGAGTATTTCTCTGCCTTTGCTTTTTAAATAACCTTAATCTTTCACCTCAGTTTTTCCTCCAGGCCATCAAGATACCTCACTGGTCTCCGAAGATGACTTCCCTGATGATACTGTAATATCTGCCATTTCCCCATCTGTAGCAACTCTGGGGGGCCTGTTGCGCCAGCATCAGGAGGTTGGCCTCTGATGTCCTCTGACAAGATTACCACTGAGCCTCCCCAAGGTGCTGCCACTGTTCCCAGTCTCTGCCAATGTCAAGGCTTTTTCTGCCAGTGCCTACTAATGTCTGCACCGAGGCTGCAATGCCCTCTGTCACGACTGCTGATACATCAGACACGGCCCAAAGCCGCAGAGGAATACAGCTGTGCCAGAGAGTAGGTCTTAATTTAGTCTGGCTTCCAACAAATATTTGGATCCTCCAAACATTTAATGAGTGACTCTTATGTGAGGCATTTTCTTACACTTTTTTTTCTTAACTACATCATGCTGTAACGGTCATTTCTTTGGACTTCATAATTACTTATAGACTGGTGACTACAAAGTGATATATTAGATGGTTTTAAAATGCATAAAAGTATGACAATCTTTTCCTTTCCTAAAGGCAGTAATCATATAGTTAAGTGTCACTGTAAAGTAATTGCAAAAGAAAACAATTTTAGGAATGATAGTATTATGAATAAGTAAAAAGAACTTTTGAGGAGGGGGAAATTAAAAAAGAGATATAGATATGCATTTTAAAATTTTCATTTATTGATTCATCTTCAAGGAAATAAATAAAGTGCTCTGTAAATAATCTTCTTGCCCAGCAGAAGTTTTTATAATAAGTAAAATGCAAGTTAAAGTCAATAGTCAAGGAGAGAACAGCATTATTAGTTTATAAATCTGGTTTTAGTCCCATTCTTGTATTATGGGCCTCAATAGTACTTTTTAGTCTAATTTAAACAGCAAGCTCTTGACCATTGCCTCCATAATTGAAAATTGCTTACTGAGTTTTACTGATGCATTTTTGGCCAACAACAGCTATTCTGTTTCAGTAGTCTACTTCTTAACTCCATGCACAAATTAATTTACCTCTAAACCATTATTACTTCCTTTCTTCCCATAATAAAAGAGAGTTAGGTGTCCCTCCTGCTATCTAGGGCTAATTAATCCCTCTGCCTGTGTTCTAGTTTCTTTTCATTTTTCAAATAGAATATGCTTACTCTCCTCTCATATTTCAAGCTCTTTCTTTCCATCGATTATGTAAAGACAACTGTGTCTTTGTTCCTTTAAATATAGAAAAAATTTAAATCCTACAATTTCTGGGTCCAACTTCCCTTCCCAGCCAAGCTCTTAGAAATAATTTTGTAAACTTGCCTTCTCCATCTGCTCATTTCCCATTCATGCTTCAATCCCTTATAATCTGGTTTAAGCTCTCCAAAGGGAAAGCAAAGACAATAATGAAATGATTCTAAATTGAGTGGTTACTTTTTTGTTTCTACTTAACATTTCTGCACCTTTTAATTGAATCTCTCTCTTGCATAGCTCCCACAACATTTTATTTGCCTTCTTAGCCCAGATTTACTTTTGGAGGTTCATCTATTTCTGTCCTTCCCTTTAAAGTTCATCCACCCAGGTCACTACCAAAAATTTCTTTCTAAAATGCAAATTTAATGCAACTTTTTGTTTTAAATCTGGAAGTAGTCTTCCATTTTCCTACAAGGCTTAATTTTTAGGCTAATAGTCTACTCTGTAAAACCAACTCCAATCTCCATCTGAACCCTATGCAGTTTCCCAATGTACCAGAACATTTCAAAGCTTGTGCCCATTTCCTCTGACTGAGATACTCTTGAAATAAGCCTAGAACATTTGCATTGGAGCAGCAACTATTTATTGGGCACCTAAAATATATAAGAAAACATGCTTGGCTTATGCAACAAGGATCACCATGTGTCCCATCTTTAAAACCACCAATCTCCTGGCCATAGCAAAGGACATTTTTTTGTATGCTGTCACATGGGACTTTATTAACCATTTCCTTAAAACTTTTGATGGCTTCCCATTATACCTTTCTAATACCTTTCACAAGGCTGTCATGCATGATATCACTTCTCCTGTCCTTTCTGCTTTTTCATATTCTCATCACACACCTTGCCTCTAATCCATATCCAAATAAATAGATCTAGAATTATGCTTTTTTTAAAATGATATATCCCACTGAGAGAGCAGGAGAGTAAAATGTATTTATTCAGATACTCGATAAGCCAAAGTATGCAAAATATAAGTGTTCTTTCTTTTACTATCATTTCAACCAGTAATATATGTGGAGAGAACAGCCACAAATTAAGTAAAAATCTAGATGCCAGAAGCATAAAGCATAAGCATTTTACATAGCCTCCTCATAGTGAATTTTAAAGTATACCCATTGATACTCACGAAGATATACATTATTATTTTCAGTAAAGGACAGCTACTTTTCTCCTTGGGGGAAAAAAAAATTACCTAAGGAAATGGATATAATCACTAATTCTCATTCAACTAAATATTCAGATCAATATGCCTCATTATTAGAACCTGCAAATTCATCCAGGAAACTAATATTACATTGTATTAAACACAATAACTAAATCACCATCGATGTCATTCATTTCACTGATATGTATAAATAAAAGACCTGTACACACATTTGCATATATTTAGATAAAGCACATATAATACAACGTGTTTTCTATCAAATAGAAATAGGCTTTCTTCACTCTACAAGTCCATCAATTGACAACTCATGAAAATATATTCTTTCTAGAGTCTTCCCAAATTAAATAATAAGGATCAAATGATACTGTAATAGCAAAGAGTATGTGGAATCTTTATGACTGAATTTTCTGAACTGCAATCAATTATATATTTATTAATCAAAATCTTTGCTTCCAAAGCCACAGGCACACGTCTTTCAAACACAGCTATTCTAAAACTTGGATGGACAAATTCTAAATTGTCCATTTTAGACAATTTACTGCCTTAGTTTATCTCTCCATTGTGTGTCCGTGTCCCTTGCAACCTTTGTCATTATTGCCTGATCCTTTCTTGAACTTCTTTGACATCTGATTTTTCTCCTACCTTTTAAGGGCTCACTTTCTCATTCTCCTTTGTAGTCTTTCTTCTTCAGTCTTTAAAATTCTTGTCGCGATGTTATCTCTGTTTTTCTAGATCTTTTTCACTTTCCCCCACAGAAAATATCATCCAAAGTACAACTTCAATTATCATTTAAATAGTAATGACCCTCAGATTTATATCTGCAGCTCAGATCTTTCTCTCTCATGCTCTGGATTTTATCATCTTATTTAGTATCAACCCTTGAACATACCACCGGTTTTATTATACTTAACATATATAGAAACAAATCTATATATTCACTTCCTAAATGTGTTTATTTCCCTGTACTCCTAATCTAAATTTAGAAATATTGGAATTATTTTAATATGCTTCTCCTTGTGCTTCACCATCCAATCAATTGCAAAAATTTCTTGATTTTTTTTCCCTATAAATATCTCTCCAGATTTTTCTTAGACCATTTCCACTGTCATAGCTCTAGTTTAGATGCGCATCACTTCTTGCTCAACATCCTCCATCTATGTTTCTTTCTTCCACCAGTGATACATATTTCACTGCTCTGTGTATCAAGTACAATCCGTGTCTTAGTCACTATAATTTTCCCTAGCATAGTATCTGGGATATAGAATTAGCATAGTATAAAGGCTTGGTCATTCATTCATTTAACAATAATGTAGCATGCACTAACTACATTGTCATTATTCTAGATGCTCTGGATATATCATGGAACAAAACTTGGAAAGATACCACCTTCCTGAAGCTTATGCTCTAACATAAATGAAGAAAATGAAGAAGTAAATTACCAGCATATTAGCATGGAAAAATGACTCAGGAAAAAAGAAAAGGAGGATCAGATTAACAGGGATGAGAAAAACCAGGAGAGGGCAAATTGGAAATTATTAAGGTGACATCCTCTGAAACCTTGAAAGAGATTAGGGAGTTACACATGCACTTATTAGGAATAAAAAAGCTTCAGGCAGAAGGAAGAGCTAGTACAAAAGTCCAAAGATGAGTACATACATCAATAACGTGTTCAAGAAACAGTAAGAAAGCCATGGCTATAGAGAAGTTATGAGAGGAAGAGAAGTCGTAGGCGAGATCAGAATGCTAAGTATTTGGGGCCATTGTGACAATTTAGGCTTTTACTCTGGATGATAATCTTGAAGAAGAATAATAATAATAAAAAAGATAAATCTCCTTAGGAAAGAAATGGGTCTGCAATACTAATAATATTTACCAAAATAACAAAGAGAATAAATGATGGCATCATAAACTGCCAGCTCGCTCTGTGTAGCTAATAAAATATCCTCATTTAAAAATATTATTAGACATGCAATACCGAATTCCTTTAATATGTTTTCTAAATTTAGATTAGTCAAATAAAACCCACTACTTTTTTGATGGCACCAATTTGAAAGCTGACGCTGGGTATATTTCTGACGCTGCACTGCACTCAGCACAGTCGTTCAAGCTGCCTTGAGCAACAAGGGTCTTGAAAACGTTCCTAATGGTCTGGAAGGAAAAAGTGCAGTAAATACTGGTTCACTTTTACAAGAAGCAAAAATTCCAGCAGAACACACAATTTTAAAACTACCGCTATAAAACAAGTCTAAATATAGATGGAGCCTTCTACAGTTCTCTTCCAGGTGATGGTGGCCCGGTGCCCTGGATGTAGCTAGCCCGGGCAAAAGCATCACTCCTTTTCCTCCCCATCCTTTCTTGGGTCCTTAGCTCAGCTTGGTGAAGGCTCCTCTGTCCAGTCATGCCAAAGAGAAAAGTGGCCTTTCAAGGCGTAGGAAATGAAGATGATGAAGAAGAAATCAGTGTCTCCGAGAAGAAGGTGGTGGACCTGTGGCTGGGGCAGGAGGTCCTGAGAGCCATTTCAAAGGTAAACACTCTTTTGGTGATGATGAGGAGAAGGAGGATGAGGGAGTCCAGCAAATATGACAGCCTGGCCTCAGAGGATGTGAAAAGTCAGGAGGCAGCCACACTCCCCAGTGAAGGGGGTGTATGGATCACACCCTTCAATCTACAGGAAGAGATGGAAGAAGGCCACTTTGAGGTAAATGGCAACTACTTCTTGAATCAAGAAGCTCAGATAGGAGACAGCTGGCTGGACAACATTGACTGCGTAAAGATCTGGGAGCGGCCACCTTATCAGTGCCCACCATCAGACTCAGAGGAGGAGGACAGCCTGGGCCAGACATCAGCGAGTACTCCAGCCCTCTTGGAAGGCCTTCTGTTGCTGCTGTTGCCAAAGGAGACAGTGGCTGGGGCACCGAGGCATCTACAGGCCAGAGGAGCAGGCAAAGCGGGCAACAAGGGGACTGGGTGGCCCAGTTACTCTGAGAGTTTGGACAAACTCTCTGGGTTGGTCTGATCAATCTTGGTGTGTATCAGGAAACAAGGGAATGGATGGACATGTGGCTGAAGGAGTTGGGGTGCTGGACCCAGTGACTCCCTGGCCTCATGCCCCCAACCTTATCTGGACATGTTTGCTGAGGAATTGGCAGAGGTAGAGCTGGACACCCCAACCCCTACCTAGGGAGGAGAAGTAGAGTTGCCAGGAGATGGTTTGATGGATGTGATGTGGGAATATTAGTGGGAGAACACAGGGGATGCTGGGCTGTGTTCATCTCCAGCACCCAGATGCAGACTTGGGTGAATGAAGGCTACTTCCAGGATGGTGTTTATTGCCAGATGCTGGAACCCCCTGGTGAACAGTTTTACAACTCCAAATGTATTGATTTTGACCTCTACACCTGAGCTTGTGGAGGGCGCAATTTGGTGGCCCCTTCTTTCCTGAACTCTGTGAAAGAAGCTCCAGCTGTCTCGGGCATTGAGGACATTGGGGCCCATATTTTAGCCAATTTTCCTTTACCAATAAAAGCCTTTAGTTGTGTGTGTGTGTTGGGGGAGAAGTGTAAGTGGAGAAGGCATATTCTTGAAAGTGAAGCAGCCATCCACAATTAATTAGCGAGGAGTGGCACATTAATTTGAAACTACCTTTGAAGGCTGATTTTGCTACGAGGCCTTGATGATCTAGTTTACTTCTTTGGTTTACAGAACTTTAATATTGATGGAAAGTTTAGATTTTTGAGGGCGAAAGGAATCATGAGCCCTCTACAATTCCATCAGTGCCCCAGTGCGCTGAGAGAACACCTTATTTGGGGACAGTAATTTCATCTGCCCCCTTAAAAGGCTTCAGGTGACTCCCTGTGCCTGAAAACGAGGCCACTGATTAAGGCTTCAGGTGACTCCCTGTGCCTGAAAACGAGGCCACTGATTAACTTACTGTACAAGTTCTACTTTCCATTATGTATCTAACCTAACATTTGATCGCTCCCAATATATCTCCAGATATTATTCTTCCAAAGCTAAAAACACAATAAGTAAATAGATTATCTTCAACATATCTTTTCAAAACATTGTTCTCTATGTGTATAAAAATAAATCCAGGGACATATGGCTTTAGCTACAACATGGCAAGAGCTTGATAGTTGTCACTCTCACCCTTAAAACAAGAAAACTATAACATACTAAAAATCAATGCCTTTTATTGGACTCATTAAAGAACTGTGGTTGCAGGGCAAACAGCCACTCCTAAATCTGGAGAGGCGGGTGACTCTGTGGAGTCACAGCCGACATCTGCTTACTTGGAGCTGAAGCCACAGAAACTATAAAATGGTAGGAAGGCTCAAATGGTAATGTTAACAAATTGCTGGAGCCTCAGTGTAAACTAGCATAAGAATGAGAAACTCTAGGGGCTTCAGTTTTAGGGAGCAGCATCATGTTTTTGTGAATTTTACCTTCATGAAACCCACCAGGATCTTACATAAAGTGTCAAGAAAGATTCTCTCTTGGCTCTGGCAGGGGGAGGAAGTGCATAATTGTTATGAACTATGCCTGGAATGTTCTCCATAAAAGAAAAAAAAAAAAAAGCTGACTCTCCAGGAGAAAAGACTTTGCAGAGCTATATTCCACTTGGAGGAAGGGCCTATCTTATAATACAGCCAGCTTTAGCCTTCCCATCTCACCTCAAGGAAAAAAGGCTAAACTATGAGAGCAAAGCTTGTGAAGCTCACAACCCCCGGAAACAGGCCCACCAAAAGACTGATACTTAATGAAAAGACTATGTAATTCTTCCCCATCCCACACCTTAGCACTGCACACAGGGCGCCAACATAAACAGTGGACCACAGCTGAAGGAGCTGTAAGACTCAGATCTCTTGAAGGAGTACTTAGGGAAGCCCTAAATTAAGAGGGGAGACAAAAATAAGAAAATTGGAGGAACGTTAAGCCTCTCCCACCTATGGCTATTGCAAATATTAAACACAGCTCAACTCCCAGACAGATTAACATAAATCTTCACAGTAAAGACGTAGTTACCTTAATTCCTATTACTCTATGGAATATGTTCGGCTACCAACAAAAATTACAATGCATGTTAAAAAGAAAAAAAAAATCCTTAGGAGACAAAGAAATCATCAGACTGAGACTTAGATATGACACAGATGTTGGAATTATAAGACAGAATTTAAAAGAATTTATGATTAAAATGCTCAGGCCTTTAATGGAGAGTAAAGTGAAATATTTAAAGGGTTAAGAGAAAAAAACTAGAATTCTATATTCAGTAAAATTCTCCTCAAATGTGAAAGAGAAATCAAGACATCTCTTGCAAACAAAGATTGAAGGAATTAACTGCTATCAAGAAATGTGTTAAAAAGTTCTTCAGGCAGAAAGAAAAAACAGTTCAGAAACTCAGAAAGAGCTATGAAAAAGCAATAAATTAAGGTAAAATAAAATCATTTTTTAATTTTTTAATTTAGTTTCAAGTATACAGTACATTGGTTAGACATCTATATAGTTCATAAAACGATGAAAATTGCTTCCTCTCTCCCCTCACCCTCCACCTAGCCTATACATTAATGCTAACTGCATTCCCTAGGCCATGCTCCCCGTCCCTGTGACCATTCATCAGCTACTAATTTGTACTTCTTTAGCTCTTCACTCCGTTCTTCTAGCCCCCCAAACCCCTCCCCTCTGTCCATCACCAAATTGTCCACTATATTTGTGAGTCTGTTTTTGATTAGTTTGTTCTTTTTATTTCTTAGATTACGCATATAAGTAAAATCATATAGTGTTTATCTCTCTTTGTCTGACTTAAACACTTAATCAAAGCAATATCTTTTTCCATCCTTTTTCTTTTCACATGTCTTGTTTTCTTATCCTTTCAGCCACTCTATCTTTTGGTTGGTTTTCATTTAAGGTACTTATTGATAGGAATGTAGTTGTTACCATTCTATATTCCTGTTTTTGATACATGTTTTTTCATCTTAAAGAAGTCCCTCCAACATTTTCTGTAATATTGGCTTGGTGGTGATCAATTCCTTTAGCTTATTTTTGTCTGGGAAGCTCTTTGTCTGTCCTTCAACTCTAAGTGATAACTTTAATGGATAAATTATTCTTGGTTGTATATCTTGGGTCTGCATCCTGTCAAATATATTTTGCCAAGCCCTTCTGTCTTGCATAGTTCCTCTTGAGAAGCCAGCTGCCAGTCTTATGGGTGTTCCCTTATAGGTGATTATTTGTTTTTCTCTTGCTGCTTTTAATATTCTTGCTTTGTATTTAACCTTTGGCATTTTAATTATGTTGTGTCTTGGTGTGGGCCTCTTTGGATTCCTGATTTTGGGAATTCTCTGAGCTTCCTGGGGTTTTATGTCCATTTCCTTCACCAGGTTAGGGAAGTTTTCCACCATTATTTCTTCAAACAGCTGTTCAACATCTTGATTTTCTTCAGTTACACCAATCAGATGAATATTGGGAGCCTTAATAGTGTCCCATATGCTCCTTAAATTATTTTTATAGTCTTAGTATCTTTTTTCTTGCCATTCTGATTAAGTGTCCTAAGTAGGGCATTTGATCCTCTTCTTTACTCACTTTGTTTATTCCATTTAATATACTTCTCATCTCAGATAATGTGTTCTTCATTTCAGATTGGTTCCCTTTTATAATTTCCATTTCCATTTTTATGTTTTTTATCTCTATGTTGAAGTTCTCACTGAATTTATCTACACTTCTCAAAAGTTCATTGAGCATCTTTATAACAAGTGATTTTTTTTTTGATTTATAAGTGATTAGATTTCTAAACAAATTAATCTTCTATAAGTTCTATACATACAAGGCTCTCATTCTTCATTTAGCTTTGATTTACTTCTTGGAAGTTTTCATCTTTCTGACCATCTACTTTTAAACCTCTTGGCATTTTGTTTTTTCTGGATTCCCCAACCATTATTTAAAAACTGGGCTACAGCCTTTTTCACTGGTAACCTCTTGTTGTCAAGAGACAGGAACTTATTTATAGTAGTTCTGTTGGTTCCCGGACCGTATAAATAATTTTGTATGAAGGCTTTGGCTGCTTGTTGCCTTGAATCTCTCACATTTTGATCTTTTAGCCTTAGAGCCC
>NW_006439192.1:25238307-25273791 GCF_000325575.1 Pteropus alecto | reverse complement strand
TCCGGCCCCCTTTAGCCGCTTTCGCCCGCTGCCCCTGCTACAGCTTCCGTCTCACTCAGCCGCTGGGGACCAGGCAGCCCTGCGTCTTCGCCCTGTCCTATCTTCTGCCATCGCAGGGTGATTTCTTGGATTTCTCCCTAGTTGTATGGCTTGTTCATCTAGATCCCAGGTGATTTGTTCTTGCTGTTGCTCCTTGTTTTCGTCACAACTTTGATTCGGTAGCCAGCCAGAGGGATGAACAGAGCCTTTATCATCTACGCCATTTTTCCCCCCTCCAAAATGTATCATTTTTAATATCCCTTACTGCTATAAAAGATAACTGTTTAAAGTAGTAACCGCTATAGTAGTAATAGTAATACATTGTATGATTATAGCACATGATTAAGTGCATAAATGGCAGAAATATTACAAGACACTGGAGGGAGGAATTAGGAGTACTTACTTATAACGTACCTGCGGTAACCATGAAGCAAGCTAGTTTTAACTGAAGATAGATTTTAATTGGTTTAAAAAGTTTAATGGATATTCTAGGATAACCAGTAAAATGTTTCAAAGAAGTAACTGGTGTGCTAAGAGAAGTAAAATCAAGTGTCTGTGCAGAAATTAAAAAAAAAAAAAAAACTTTTCACAATAAGAAAACAATTAGAAATGACCTGTGACAAGATTCTCAGTTGGGAACCACAGAAGCTGTGTCTGGTCAAAAAGAAAAAAAAAAAAAAGGAGTTTACTGCGTAAATATTAGGTGCAAGGGCTGGAAACCGGGTTTAAAACTAAACTTCCAAAATTAGTGCTGTGAACCATCCCATAGAAGGGGCAACAAGAAAACCACTGCTTCTGGCACTCCTGCTCACAAGCTGTAGATATTACAGGGTTGTTTTTTTTTTAAGTTGTTGCAAAGAATCTGATTTTACCGGCAACTGTACCTGCCACTAGCCAGAATGCCAGTCCTGTACGAGGACCACGACCAGACATCTACCACCATCACCCAAGCCAGATGTTCCTGCCATTATCTTCCCCACAAAAATAGATTCTGCATAGCACAAGCTCCCTCAAACTACTTACCTCCATGTTGGATACCCCTGTGGATCCGCCTGCCTGGTAGGGATTAGGACGCATGTCTGGGCTCCAGCCGCAAAGGAAGACGGGAAGCAAGAATTCTGGCTTCTACATGAGTGCGTAGGCCTCATAATGGAGAGCATTTTCTGCACATAGAGCTTATATTCAAAAATTCTAGGTAGCGTGAATCCATGAAGCTAAAAGATAATTAGAACATTTCAAATTTATATCGCTGCCTTATTTTTCCGAACCTCAGGAGCTTCACGGGTGACATCAGAAACTGGCCCCTGGACACAGAGGGCAAGAAGAGACCTATGAAAGAGCCAGACGATCCAGATGGGTAGGTGGCAGTTTTAATAAGTAAGGGAACTTACCAATCAGACTTATCTTTGGCAGCCCATGACACAAGTAGATCTCCGCACTCACCACCGCCAGAATCCTAAAATACTTCGTGAAGATTTCTGTGTAAAGACCATCCTCAAGTTGTCTTTAACCAGCACAACGACTGAAACATTTGTGAAACATTGAAGCATAGCACCCAATTGCCAAAGTGCTAAAAAGTATAAAGTAATTCTCGTTCAACTTTCTAGCACCGAACTTTTTATAATGTATAAAGCTATATGCATTGGACCTTTTACTTGCAAATAAAATAAAATAGTTTAAGACTCAGTAAACAACATTAAGAGTTAATGAATACATAAGAAAACATCTCTCTCATAAAATGAGGGTTACATTCCTAGTCACACAATTCAAATTCCTGTTTCTATCTCTTAAATAGAACTATCTTAGTCTCAAAAAATTCATGCAGCTTTGAAAGGGGCTTAATTTATAATCAGGGATTATTTTCTGGTTTGGAAGGATCTGTTTCAAAAATATAAAGCATCTTAGATTGGCATAAAAGATAGGTTAATTGAGACATTTCTGTGTAAGCTGCCACTAGTTGAACCTGAAACCTGATACTAATAAACATTTATCTCAATATGTGTTATGACGTCGTTATATAACCAAAATCTAGTTATTCATATTGCAGTGTTATAATACAGCATATATTCTTACATTTTCTGATGAAAATATAGCAGGAAAAAAGACATAAAATGAAAAACTGGATGAAATTCAAATCTGTTGTGTTCTTTAAAATATATTCATGTTTACTACAATACAATTTTAAAATATATTTGTCTATTCTAACTATAGTTCCATAATTCAATGATAGATTGGTCCTAACTTTATAAACTTACAAGATGTTTATATTTTGGGGGGGTACAAACTAGCCTGTTTTTCTCTATAACAGCATTCGAATTTCTGGGCTAGCAACAGTCTTAATTTAACCAAACTGCATTCACAACGCAATCTATAACATGCCCAAACTGACAATCCTCAAAATCTCCATAAATGAAAATTTCTGCTCTAAATTAATATGATATATAAGCAATAGAAAAATAAACAATTATGGAAGTAAACTATAAAAAAGGAAAATAGGGTTTTGTTTTTTTCTTTTCTTGACACTATTAGCAAAGAGTCCTGTTGTATAGTAAGCCAAATTCTCCAAGAGCATAAAGCGGTCTCTGGAAATAAATTAGGTGCATTGGGAAGCTACATTAAGTCTTTGTGCACACAAGAGTCTCATTTGTTGGGTGTGCTGATCCCACTCTTAGAATTTTACAAGTATATGCCATATATTCCTAATATACAGTTTACTTTTTCCTTTATGGGTCATTTTAATATTTTTCTCTATCGCTCCCTTCTCTTTTAATTTAAAAACAATCATTTCTAAGCCTATGTTCTAGTTAATATTTAACTATATTTTCATTAAATATTTTTTTCATTTTTCATGTCTAATTATCATTGCATTGAGAGGCAGGAAGTAGAGTTCTAACTTCATCTTTCCAAATACTTATCCAAATATATTCACTTTTTGAGTGACCCATATTTGTTTCACTAACTTTAATTGCAATCCAAGAATATCTCCAACATAATTCTATTGACATGGATCTGTTTATGAGCTTTATATTTTGTTCTATCGATTTGTCTTTTTGTCAGTATCATATTATTTCAAAAGCTAGCTTTGGAATATCTTTTAATATCTAGCAGTTTGTGTTAGCTCCATTCTCCTATTGTTTTTATTTTTCCAAAGCTATTTTCATTGTATATGCTTTGTGTGAACTTTATTTCCAAAGATATCACTTATTTAATATTCTTATGGCAATTGAACTAAGAATATGTATGAGCTTTAGTGTTAGTCCATACTTCAACATATCTTCTTTGCATCCAATATATAATAATGATAGATAAAAAAATTAAAAGACAGCTGAAAATAAATAACAGGAATAGCCAAATCTAAGGATTTGTTGTCCTTTGTCAGCTCTTGTGAGTCAGACAACCAAAATGCCCCACTTGAGATGAGGATCTGAAGCTAGGTTAATAGCTTGAAGTCAGCAGCATGGTTGAGTTAAAAAAGACAAAAAGGGGGTGCCGTCAAGAAAAAAACTCCTATAGCTCTATGTTATGGATTGAATTATGTCCCCCCACAAATTCATATGTTGAAGTTTTAACCCCCAGACTTCATTTGGAGATAGAGTGTCTATAGAGGCAATCAAGTTAAAATGAAGTGGGGTGGATCTTAATCCAATATGACTGGTATCCTTATAAAAAAGGGATATTTGCAGACACATGCACTCAGAGAGAACACCAGGTACAGATGATGGCAGTGATGAGATGATGCTTCTAAAATCCAAGATATGTCAAGATTGCCAGGTATCTAGGGGAGAGGCATCGAGCAAATTCTTACTCAGAGTCCTCATAAGGACCTAACCCTGCCAACACTTTGATCTCGGACTTCTAGAATCCAGAACTGTGAGACAATAAACTTCTGTTATTTAATCCAGTGGTCCCTAATCAATTGGTACCAGGTGCTCCTTTGAGAATCTAATGCCTGATGATCTGAGGTGGAGCTGGGGCTGTGATGCTGGTACTGTGGAGCAGCTGCAAATACAGATGAAGCTTCACTTGCTTGCCGCTCACCTCCTACTGTGCAGCCCAGTTCCTAACAAGCCACAGACCGGTACCAGTCTGCAGCCCAGGACCCCTGGTTTAATCCACCCAATTTAGGGTACTTTGTAACAACAGCCTTAGAAAACTAATATACTATGACTTTATAGAAAACCGTGGACCTACAGAAGTTAGAAGACAAAGACATAGCTTCTTAACCAGAAACTTAGCCAAGCCAGCTGAGAGTTTGGTGACTAGATGTGAGCTACCCAGAGCCATAAAACAATTATTACGTGATTTTGGCTTGAGGGTCAATGGGAAGAGGGAGCCAGGGGAGCACATGCAAAACTAAAAAACAGCTAGACAGCTAAGGAAACAGAAAGGAGAAATACAGATTAACACTCAGAATTAGTCCACAAACTAAAACTCCACAACATTAAATGAACAAAAGTTAATAAAGATAGATAACATAATTAAAAAATTAGAACATGCAGTCAGCTCAACTGAAAATAATTTCTGGAACAGTGTGACAAAGATTTTAGAATAAGTATGTATATGAGGCTCAATAAGATAAAAATAAAACTAAAATCCTTTAAAAATCACCATATAATGAATAAACAAAAAATGAGTATAAAAATTTAAAAATCTCAAATATGAATAATAACCATTGAATTAAAGAACTATATATGAAATAAACTCTAACCTAGACCCACCCAGCTGAAGAGAAAAGAAATGTAGCAATAATATAGATGCTCAAAAATCAATTCATAGATAGGTAACAAAATATGCAAAGTGCAATAACATATTGACAGACTGCAAGTATGTTCAGTAATAGTTTCAGAAGAAAAGAAAGGAGAGAATGGCAGAGAAGTTATACTTGACAAGAACAGAATTGAGAATTTTCCAAAATTAAAAAAAACACAACTTCTCAGATTGAATGTTTCCTACAGGAATTGAGTGGCATATAAATATAAAGGCAGATTTAGGCACAACATTGTAAAACTGCAAGTCATCAAAGTTTTTTATTATTATTATTATTATTATTATTATTATTCCTAAAATTTACCAGAGTGAAAAGACAGATTATCTACAAAGGATTGAAAATTAGCCTGAAGCTGACTTCTCAATAGCAGTAACAAAAACTAAACAAACAAACAAACAAACAAACAAAAAACTAAAAAAAAATAGAACAGTATCTATGAAGTACTAAAGGAAAAGAACACAATATCGCACTTATTTAAGTAGTCGTTTTTAGAGCAAAGGATAAATAAAGGTATTTCAAACATATAAAGACTAAGAGAGTTTATAGCTCACAGATCTTCTTTCAAATTTAATAATGTAAGCCCAGAAAGATAATATGAGACTTAAATAACATCAGTAAGGGAAACCATTGACAAAATTATGTTAGAATATTTGACTAATAGTTGATAGTAAAACTAATAATAATTTTCTGATAAAAGTAAATCTCTAGAAAACAGTATATATTAGAATTTTAAACAAGGACTTGAGGTATCTTGATGTCCTTGTTAGGGTTAGCAGAGAGATAGAAACACTAAACAATTATAGATTTTTAATTATAATTTGGGTGACTAACTGAATTTTTTTAATTGACAGAAATTTCTAAAGGAATAGAAATTCAATCTATAACTTCAAAATTAGCAAAAAGGGGAAATGTAAATATAAGGGGGAAAAAAACCCTAACAATTTGACAGATCACAGTTGAATTTAATGTTAGTTTGAAGAAATAAATACAGATAAATTAATAATCACAAGTGTAATTTAATGATTCTTACTTTTAAAAGCCAAAGATTATCAGATTGGAAGAGAAAATAAATCCAGCTTTTTGTATTCTGCTTTCAAGAAGAAAACCTTAGAAAGTATTAAAGAAATGGAAACGAGATCAACTAAGTAGATGCCAATCAAAGGAAATTTGATATAGTTAATACTAAAGTAAGGTAAGTTAGGCTTTAAGGTAAAAGACATTATTAGAAATAAAGTGAGTAATAGCATAGAAGTAAGGTGATATGATGGAAGGTGACAGATGGCTATGTTAGATTGGGGCTCTGTCATGCAGTGATATTTAAGACGAGACCTGAATTGTGCGAAGGGCCCAGTCATATAAACACTTGGGAGTTGAGTGTTACAGGAAGAAAGAGTCAACCAGAGGAAGTGTGACTGGATCATCAGGGAAGGAAGAGTGGCAAATGATGAGTTTGTAGGTAGTAGTGGATAGAGCATGCTGGCCTTTGTAGGCTGTGGTAAGAAGTGTGTTTTTGTGCGAGGGTCGTGGAAACTATTGGTAAATTTTAAGCCCTTATGAGAGTGATGTATACTAATTCATATTTTTAAAAGATCATTAAAATTGATGTTTGGAGCATGGTTTGGAGCATGGAGCAAGAGTTCGTGCAGGACAAACTTTGAGGGGGCTATTCAATAATCTAGAGGAGATGGGGTAAGAGCAACACTTTCTCCTTCAGTCTCCCAATTGTATACATTACACTAAGGTTCTGTACTAGGCCTTTATTTGTCTCTTTTCATTTCACTGTTTATTTCTATAATTTAAATTACCAGCTTTATGTAGATGAGTCTTTCATTTTATCTGTAATCTTATCCTTTTCCAAGACACAGGCCTTTATTATTGATTCCCTATTGGACATTTCCAACTAGATAACCTGTGAGCATCTCAAATTCTAAAGCACACTGATCAACTTCACCATAACTAACCAGCATCAAGACCAAATCTGTTGTCTGTGCCTATGAGTTTTTGTTTGTCTGCCTTGTTGGTTCATTTGTTGCTTTCTGTTTTATATCTCACATATGAGTGAAATCATATAGTTCTTGACTTTTTCCATCTGATTTATTTCCCTTAACATGTTATTCTCAAGATCCAGACAACAATATGGTGGTTACCAGAAGGAGGGGGGATGGCAGAAGACAGTAAAGGGGGCCAAATATATAGTAATGGAAGGAAAATTAACTTTCTGTGGTAAACACACAATGCAATACACAGATGATGTGTTATAGAATTATGCATTTGAAACATATAATTTTATTAACTAATATCACCCCAATAAATTTATTAACATTAAAAAAAACAATTCTATCACTAGTTTTTCAGTCACCCAGGATTGAATCCAAAGCATCACTTCTGAGCTTCCCCTCTTATAATTCATATTGTCAGATTACAATCCCTAGCTGTCTACTGCTATGTCTCTTTTCTAATCTATTCCTTTACACTTCCAGGGCTAACATTTATTTAAATCATCATTTTACTGGTGTTGTAGGTAGGATTTTCACCCTATAATCTTCATCCCCTGGTGTTATACCCTTTATATTTTGTGGCAAAATAGACTTTGCAGATGGAATTAATGTGGCTAATATTCTGTCCTTAAAATGCTGAGGTTATCCTGATTATCTGAATGGGCCCAACAAGATCACATGGGCTCTTAAAAGTGAAGATAAAGGCAGAAGGGTCAAAGAGATCTGAATGATAAAAATCAGGAGATGGTTCAAAACATGAGAGAGACTTGACCCACTGTTACTGACTTTAAAGCTGAGAAATTCAGGCGCCTTCCAGAAGATGAGAATGATGCCCTGATCAACAGCCAGCTGGGAAAGAGGGATCTCAGTCTTACAACTGCAAGGTCTGGAATTCTTCCAACAACCTCAATAGCCTAGAAGGAGATTTTCTCCTAGAGCCTCCAGCAAAGACTGCAGCCCTGATGACACCTTCACAGGTGGAACCTGAAACAAAGAAACTAGCTATACCTACAGAACTGACCTACAGAATTGTGAGATAACAAATTTATGTTGTTTTAGGCTGGTAAATTTGTAGTAATATATTACAGCAGCAAAGGAAAACTAATACAATCTCCCAACTATTTTCCTTGTTTTCATCCTCCTCTGCCTTCAAGTCCATTTTCCCCACCAGTTCAACACTAAACACGCACACTTGCACACACACAAACACACACAGGAAAGAGAAAGAACATATTAACGTGCCATAGTTTAGCTTAAAACTTTAAATAAATATTTCTATTGTCTATAATATTACTGATTTATTTCTCAGCTCCAATCAAAGCCATCTGCAATATAATGGCAACTTTCCTTTCTACATGTCTCTCTGTGAAGGATATAAATTAGAACCAGCTAAAGGAAGAGACCATATAGGGCAGAATCTGGGAGGTTTCCAAATGCAAAACTTCAGTATCCTGAGGGTGAGTCACTCTCCTGGCATTAGGGTGTGACAGTACTCATGGATGGCTGGCAAGCTAGGAAGCTCACTGGAGCTTCAATGTCTAGAATTTTTTACTGAGGTGTTATTATGTAGGTATAATTGACTGAATCAATGTCTAAGTGGTTGAACTCAATCTCCAGCTCCCCCTTTTCTTTCCCTTTCTAGGTCAAGCTAATACTACATGGCCCCAAGTCCCAACCCTCTAATTATGTAGTTGGTCTTTCTGGTGTGGCAAGCCCCCATTTTAAGTCATTTTGTTAGCATATACCATAGAGGGGCTTGTCATGACTCACCATTTTAGCATAAACTGTGAGAAGTGGCCCACCATGAACAACAAAGACGTTCCTATCTAAAGGTTTAGAGGTTACTTTTCAGGAGCAAAAACAAAGACCAGACCTCTCTTTGGGAGTTAGATTCCTTGCTACATACTCTCCCACCATTCTTTTGCATCCTATATTCTCAAAAAACTGGAGTACTCATTGTTCCCCACTCTCTGAGTTTCCTGATACCCATCTTTGACTCATGCCATTCCTCAATTTGGAATAATTTCTCTCTCACGTCATTCCTGAAAAAATATTTAAGGATCTTTCAAGACCTAGCTAGATAAAGCGACAGATTCTTCATCAATCTTTGTTTCTAATCCTAGCAACTAGATGTTCTTCTCTTCTATGTATCCTCACCATATTATGCCGGCAATTTGTAAGAGACCTTCTCCTTTTTTTCTTTATTTCAGAGAATTCTGAACTTGTTTTATTCCATCCCCTTCTTAACCCATTATGTTATTATACCATGAGCTTCTCGAGACTAGGGATCTCTATATTCATATATGATATATAGTTGTTGAATTGCACAAACCGCACAGATACTGCTTGGGAGGTATGCCATTCTAAGGCTCTAGTACCCACTAACACAATTCGTCATTGAATGGAACAAGATAGACAGCCGTCATCACTAGAGGTGAAACTGGAAGATGTAGGGGTAGGGATGGCGTCACAAAAAGAAGTGCTGAAAAGTCTTAATAAAGACACTCTCATAGGAAATTACTATCATTATGGACTAGCCCCTGTACTGAAGCGCACCAAAAAAGTAATGGGTGCTGACAGTGGTGGTTTTAGTGTGGTGTGTTTGTGTGTGTGTGTGTGTGTGTGTGTGTGTGTGTGTTAGAGAAAAGGAATAAAAAAATTTTAAAGTGTGCTTATCCTATACCTTTTAGGATTTATTTTCATATTCAAATGATCTAAAATTACTTCCAAAGTATGTCAATGAACTTGCTAGTGAAAAAGTATGAAAACAGTAGAAGTAAATGGCTCTTAAGATAGTCATGCTAAGCAAAATAAGTTAGGCAGAAAAAGTTGAAAACCACATGATTTCATTCATCTGTGGGATATAAAACTGAAAGAAACAAACAAAAAATGACAAACAGAGACTCATGGACACAGATAATGGATTAGTGGTTACCAGAGGGAAAGGGGGAGGTAGATATGGGTAAAATGGGTAAATATTTGGTGATGGAAAGAAATCTAACTTTAGGTGGTGAACATACAATGCAGTATACATATATGACATACTCTTGAATTGTGCACTTGAAACATTTGATTTTATTAATCAATATCACTCTAATAATTTTTAATTAAAAAAAATGGTAGAAGTACTCCAAGCGTAAGAGCTTTATAGAAAGAGGTAGATAATATGGAAAGTGTGGCAAAGCCATTGTCCTTATTACTTTCCTGCCTCTTTCTGTCTGACACACTCAATTGTAGCTCTTTTTATCAGGATGTGTTCAAACCACTTCTATAGGCCATTCAGCCTAATTCTACATAAAGCCGGGCAGATGTTACAGACAAGAAGCAACCAGAGCACAACATGGCAGTGCTTGCAGATATAATTTCAGAATAACATCGTTTGTGAAAGCAAAATAATAGAATAATTAAATTCTCACCATAATTCGAGATTAGCTAAAAAAATTTGTGACAAAACTAGTAAATGGAAAACAAATATCATTAATAAAAGAAGCTAGGCTCAGAGTCTGATAGAAATATTTTCCATAATATACTGACAAGTAAAAAAAGTGCGACATATATTATGTTTAATAAATCAGCTGTATAAAAAATATTTTATATACTGGCCTGTATGTCAAATATTTTAAAGCATTCAAAATATGCTTCAAATAAAAATGACTACCGCTGCAAAGAAGGACTATGGGTTTGAGACAGTGGAAGATCTTTCCCTTTCTACCCTTCTGTACTGTTTTGTTTTTAAATGAACATGAGTTATTTTATTATTTATAACCTTAGTCATCTTACGATTTTGCCTTATTACACTAGCCCTTCAATTTCCATTTTACTAATTTATCCTATATTTGACTAACTTGCCTGTCAAAAATCCCCACATGAATTCTGTGGCAGCAAGGATGAAAACAAATTACTTAAGCATAATCTTATTTTACCTCTAAGTTGCCTATACTAATGGAAATAAAAGGTGTGAAACTTATTAATACTGTACATTTAAGATTAAAATCTTTTAGACAGAAATCTGTATAATTTCTTTAAATAGATCCTTTCTAAGTCATATGAAAGTGTTTGTTTTGACAGATAATTTTCTGTTCATGTTTAAAATCAACTTCATTTCTATCTTTTTTCTCTGAAATTGTAGAAAATGAGTCACTAAGAAAAGTTCTAACATTTTCCTGTTGAATAAATTGAAAGATTAATACTTTTTACTTTTTTTTTTTAAAAAAAAGAGACAATTTAATTTAGATAACCTGGGATTACATTTTTTTCCTATGGAATTAATAGACTAAATGATCTATAATTATATTTAGAATGGTCTGTATATGTACCAATACATATAATTAAAACTTATGTTCAGGAAAAACAAAACAAAATCTGAATAGTTACTCTAGGACTTTATCTGAACCCACTGGTAAGTTTCTGAAGATACCAGTTAGTGAGGAAAAACATAATTCATTTTTTATTATGCAAATAAAAATATCTGTGCATTTTGTAACTTTTAAGCCTACTTTTCTTTCTCTGATATTGCCAGTATGAAATCACATTTTGTTAATAATAAGATTATAATAACAAAGAAAGACTCCCATCCAGGACCACAATTAGGCACTGGCCTGGGACAAGCCTAAAAAAAGGTTTTATTGGTGAAAGGAGCTTTCATACATTTTCCTCCTTGACCAGCCATGATAAATAGGTTTATTACATGGTTATTTATTAAATCCTCCAATTTAGTGCATATATGTGAAAAGATATTAGCGTTCTCACTGTTGGTTTATTGGTTTGTTTGAATGAGGATTTTGTTTTAGCTAGTTCCTCCTTGGAACCACAAAATCACCCACTTTCCCATTTCACCTCACTAAGGAGAATGTAAAGAGGACATGCAGAGGCCACCAATGCTCTTATTAATAACATTAGCGCTAATACCGATAACCAGTCCTTGAAAACGCCTACTCTCTGGCTGGCAGTTAGTTCATTTACATGATTTCATGTAATGCTCATAACAGCATTACAAACATTTGACATGAGAAGATGCTGAGGCGTAAAGAAGCTAAGTAACTTGGCCAATACCAAGGTAGTTAACGGAGTAATTAGGATCCAAACCTGCAAGCAACAGATTTGAAATAGCATTGTCTTTCTCTTCTGGATCCCATGCCATTTTTATTTAATTAGTAAAAAATGAAAAAGAGAAAGATCATTGCTCCACCTCAAGACAGCATCTACCTGGCTCTGCAGTGTCATTTACTACATAGTTAGTTGATTGCATACCATACAACTTAGAATTGGGGCATGCCCTCAAGGACAAGCCAATGTAAACAGGACAAGGAAAGAATTATGCTGGAGTTAAGACCTAAAAAAATTACCATTATGTCTCTTTCTTGATACTTCAGGGAAAAATCACAACATATATTTTTGTCTAAATGGTCATTACATGAGGAAAAAAGAAAATAATCAATCTGGCTCCTTAAAGCTTTCTAAGCATCAAGTAACCTTGGGGAATGTCTAGAGCTTGAAATTATCACCCATATACAAAAGGGATTGTACAGAGTTCATGTCAATTTCTTTCCTTGTTTTTAAATTAGAATTTATGTATATCTGCTTGATTTTAAGGACCCTTAGAGTATCTAATGGCTATTACACCAGGGTAATTAAATTACATTCATCATAGAATGAAAATCTCAGTAAGTGTGAATATATAAATGTTCACAGAAAATTAGAGTAAGTCATTATTATATCAAGATTATATCAAAAGAAAATGAAAAAATGGAAATATTTTTAATTATATAGAACTCTTACTAAACAGAGGAAATATACAAGCTTATCTGCAAGGGCAAACTTTTTACTTGAACTGAAATTCAGGAAGGAATGAATATTTTAAATAGGTTCCATATATAAAAGGTTTCTTAGCAAATTAATTAACAGAGTTTTCTCAAGGAGCAAAGCCTAGAGCATAGCAGTTTCCAAATTCTTTCTTCTTAATAGGTTCTAGAATTCTAGTCATGCATTAGTTACCAAAGGAAATTTTGGGCAACATTTTAAAAGCAAAGTAATAAACAGATCTAAAGATCCTTTGAGAATAATCTCAACCCAGACCACTTATTGGCTTTAATAATGAGAAAAGTGAGTTGGGAAATACCAGATGTTAATGAAAACCTGTTCAAAGCTCTGCCTCAAATGAGAGGTTGATCAGTTTATTCAAGTCTAAATTAGACTAGAGGCATGTTACTTAATAATTATCCAATATGCTTCTCTCCAAAATGTGCTATAGAAATATTCAAAACAACCTGTTCATTTTATAAAATTATATTTGTATATGGACAGCCTTGTGGCAGCCTTTTCCCAGCCTATATGATTTCTGGGGGAGAATGGATTATACAGGAAATTTTACAGGTCATGCATTTTTTTTTATTTTGGTCTTTAGAAAATCAAATGATACTGGGTAGTGATAATCACAATAATGCTTTAAATTGTGTAATATTAACTAGGTACAAAATAATTTTTGATGTATTATCTCATTTGGTATTTACAATTTAAATATACAATAAACCATGGTTTCTTGACATTTTGAAGTGTTTTTTTTTAAATCAATTAATGTGGAGCCTTTGAGATTACCAAATGGTTTCATTACTTATTCTTGTATTTATGTAATCCACAAATATCTATTGAACATAGCACTAAGTTCTAGGAAAACAGAAGTAAACAAGAGATTTTAATATAACAGGCAATAAATAATGAATTACAAAATTAATTATTTTATGTTGATTGTGATAAGTGCTCTAAACATAAAGTATAGGGAGCTATATTAATGATTAACAAAGAGATTTGACCCAATCTTGTAGTTTAAGGAGGACATCCCCAGGGAAGTGATATTTTACATGAGCTCTGAAAGACAGGTAGGAATTAAGAAGTGGAAAGACTATTCCAAGTAGATGGGAAACAAAGTATGAATGTCTAAAGGTGCAGTAAACTCCAAGTTACATAATCCAAGAATTTAAAGAAAATGTGGCTGGACTCAAAAGGGAGGTGTGTGTGTGCGTGTGTGTGTGTGTGCGTGCGTAAGGATTTTGCAGGGATGAGGTTGTAGAATAGTCAAGATGAGGTAAGTTGTGGCCAATTCACATAAAATCTTGCTATAGATTTTCATCTGGCTCATGTAACAGCTACAAATTCTTATTGAGCACTTATATGCCAAACAGTATTTTAAGTTCTTCATATGCTTTAAACTTCACAACAATCCTATAAAGTAGATCCTGATATCATCTTCCATTTACCAGTTGAACAGAGTGTAGAGAAGTTTAAGGTCACTCGTGTAAGATCACACAACTAGAAAGTGAGCAAGTTGGGATATGACACAGGTGGTTTGGCTCCAAGGCCTCTCTTCACTCTACATTGAGTATTGCAAAACCAATGAAAGCTTTGAGCAGGAAATGGATGTATCCACCTACCCACCCCTACACTGAGGTTAATGAGTTTCTGTCAAAGAATATTTCTTAAATATAGATGATATAGAAACCATTAAGGTAGAAGCTGTGATATTTTATATACTCATATCCACACATTATTAAGATGAACCCTTAAAGAAGCACCACATATACCAATTAAAGGGACAGTATGTAAATGTAAAATTTGCAAAGAGATAAACTGTGACAATTTAATCAAGGTGGTATCTCAGCAGGCATGGATTAGCAAAGAATATGAAAGAAGTTACAATCATGATGACGATATGAATCAACATTTTTATAGTATCTCATTTTACCAAGTGCTATAATTTCATTGGATCCTCACAATAAATTGGTGATGTAGGCAGGATAGGGATTGTTTCCACTTTGCAAGTAAGGAAACCGAAGTTCAGAAAGTGTGAAGTGCTTCTGCCAAGCACACATACCAGCGATGAAGCCTGACTCCACTGGAGGTCGATTTTTATACAATGTTGTCTAAACAGAAGGAAGAACTTGTAAAAAAGGAAACACAAGTACTGTATGTGACAAATAGAGTAAAGCATTTATAAATTTTCCCCATAAATAAAAGGAGATTAAAAGAGTAAAAACGATGTTGTAATATTTAATTTTCTCTTTTAGTAAAAATATCCTTAAAATATCTTCCAGAGTCACTATTGTGGTGCCTAACAGAAATCCTGCTCTTATAAAAATGCACCTCTTGGTTTTTTCCATTTCCTAACATCAGCACGTATTATGAGATTATCAGAGATTATTAGGAAGGAGTGATATCCAAATGCCCTTTTTCTACTCTGATTCATTATGAAAAGAAAGTGCAATCAGTCTTGAATTGTGACTTTTGGGTCAATATACTAGTAAAAGACGGGAAGCCTGCTGGTGATAGACTAGGCCAATGTTACTGTCAAGAAATTGCTATGTGTGTGTGTACTTTATTTAATCAAAGTTATTCTGTAATCTGTTTTGCTGAAAAACCTGAGTTTCTGTGCATAGTGCCCAAGGTGACACCTTTGCTGTAAAACTTGACAAACCCCAATTTTGGGCACAAGTTCTGATATCTCAGGATTATAAACCTTATGAATAAAATTAATGAAAGGATATATAGTTTCCCCTTTTGAATTATTGTTCATTTTGTCCCATCTTCTTTTCCTTCATTAGTCCTAGGCATGAAGCCAAAATGAGATTTATTTCTCACTCATGGTCACCCTTTCGTCGATTGTCTTTCTGTTATTTATGGACAATAAAACTAATGCCTGAACAAATGTTGAATTCTACTTAAACTCTACTCACCTAGAATAACAAGTGATCAAGTTTTATGACAGCTTCAACACACATTTCAAATGGTATTATGACAAGTTATCTATATTGAAATAACTTTTAGGCCCAAGATGAAACTATTCCTGCCTGGGGTGCCACATCAGCAAACCAAAACTTAGATAACTTTTGTGTCCCTGTAAATGCTCCACTTGACCAGAAACACAGTATATCCAGTCAGCCAATCCCTAATGCCAAGCCAAGTTTGAGGCCTTCTCACGCCAAACTAGGTTGACTATGTGGACCTAGCAAGCAAATCAGATATTTTCTGTTTTTCTCTTCCTTGGTCTTTATTCTTTATCCTATAAAAACTTTCTGTCTTTCACCCCATTTCGCAGTTCTCCACAGGAGATTGTCTACTTTATGAAGTGTTAAAGTTTGTTTGTATCACCTGAATTGTTTTCTTTAATCATTATTTAATAGTTTTTGGTGACAAAGAACAGTATCTAAAACTGATTGCTAACAGCCTTGGCCTGTGGGACAGTGAGACACACAGATGAAGTGCCAGTGTTACGGAGGGCTGGGGTAACTCACTCTCAGATTTGAGCTCTACTCCTTTGCAAGCAGCTCTCCAAGCTAAACAAACTTTATTTAAATTGATTGATTTTCCCTGGAAAGTTTCTGGGGTTTTGGAAATATTCTGGGATAGTTATATTGGGAATCCATAGTCGGTGGCAGCTAATGTTAGGTGACTCACAAAGCCTTGAAGTAAGTCCACGGTATAAACCACTGGGGGACTTGGGAAAATAAACTAAAATAGAAAATTTAGACTATTTTGACCATCAAAATCAAAATAGTCTAGGCACAAATCAGACTATTAAAAGCCTTCAGAACATCTGCCACTATAAAGAAATCACATGAAAAGAATAATAGATCTATTGCTAATGGAAATCCTGGAAGCCAAAGCTGTAAAATTGGTGGAGACAGGTTGAGTACTTAAAAGCTATCTGAGCCCTCACCACCTAACTCTAAGACTCCTGTGCTAAGATAAGTCGGTCACAGAAGGGGTTAGATTGACACTAGGTCACCCTCAAACTTAAGATAACCCCCGTGCAATAAGGTGCAAAAACACCAGAAAATATCCAACTCATTAGCATATCCCTTTTAGGTATTAATTTGTCTTTGTGGGCCCCAACGCTTAGCTAAAGAAATAATGTTCTAAAAGTTTCAAAGAATTGAGTATACCACCTCCTGGCACACCTGCTTATTTTATGTTTAAGAACTGTGGTCCCAAAGCTGTATATACCTACAAAAATGGCAAAAACCTTAAAACAACTTAGAATTACAGTGGCAACTGTGGGGAATGTTCTAATTAGATGAGATTGTTCATTAAAAATTTTCATTTCGAAGCAAGGCTTCTCAAATCAAAGAGAATGGGATACCTATTTTAACTGGCATACAGAAGCCTCCAAAAGCTTCAATATTCCAAAATAACTTCATTGAAAGATTCATTGCAAAAGACTAATGAAAAATAAAATAAAGACGTAAGAGGTACCTAAAACAAAAGACTAAAAGACTGATGTGACTCCTACTAACTCCCTCTGTTCTTCTTTACTTGAGTACTCAGTCTACTAATCTACCTGAATTGCCTTCACTCTGGTGAGACCACAAGACAGTAAAGAAAAATTTACCAAGTTAGTGGTCTTATAACTGCAACAGCTCCAAGGCCAGAAACCTAAAACACCTGGATCTCTGCTGTTGCACTCTCCTAGGGGTGCATCATAAAACGCTGGCCCAGAAATTGGTGTCTCATTTGCAATCAACCAGGACACTGGAAAAAAGATTGTCTTTGAAGGTTTTGTCAAATCGTTCCACATCAATTCCAGTGTTCCGTATCTACCCTTGAAAGAGGGTCACCACATGGGCTACTCTCAAGGTTGACAGTACTCTAAGGGGTTCCCCCAGGAAGCAGCTAAAAGTTATTCCCTTAAACAGCCAAGGGGAAATTAATATTAATAAAAAACTATACCAGATTCTGGTAGATAACAGAACTATACTCTCTATTTTAAACCCCATTCATTCTTGAGCCTACAGATGAGATCCTAGGAAAACTGGCAAAAGCCAGAGGAGGGTGCGAATTCTTATCAGTCAGCTCTCCTGGATCTCTGCACTGCCAGGCTGAAAAAGGAGAGTAAAAATTTGTTGCCCCTTTCTTTCCAAGTTCAGACTCTTGTGCATTTGGTTTTGGGAGTACGATTTGTTATCAAACCATTCTCTCCCAGGGATAGCTATTGCCTTCTTGTTTGTCTTGTTTTGTGTCCTGAAAACTTGGCTTGACTTTCTGCCTGCCTGGGACATGAAAATTGTCAGTTCTTGCATACACAGGCAGTTCAGCCGTCAGATTGGGTGCCCAAAAATGGCCAGCGAGAAATGTGAGTTACACTCCATTTGTGGCTAGGGTCTTACTGACTTTTACCTGGTCTTAGGGGGAATAGTCTAAACCTTTTTTATTTTAGTTATCTCTGGGAATGGCTCTGGATCTTGGGAGGGTAGTATTTTGAGAGGGGTTGTTCAATACTGCCAGAAATATTTACTCTTTGTCCCAGCTAAACATGGTAAAATATTTGAAAGGATTTTTTTTTTTTTTTTTTTAAGAAGCTCTCCGGTCAAGAGTTGGCCCAATTGTAAGCTGATATTCAGAGTCTGGTGGGAATTTTTTTAAAAGCCTTTTTTCCTAAGCTAAATGAAACTATGTGTCCAAAGGAAAATAAAACATTCCAAAGACAAACAGCTCAAAATCTAGAACATAGAAATCTTTTGGTTTGTATCCTACTAGAAATTGAAGATCTCCTTGATATAAAGAGGCAAACTGAAGTTAATGTAGTTGCATGGGTGGGTCAGCACCTTACCATCAGGTTACAACCCAGTTCTCTGAGGAACTAAAAAAAACGGCTTTAAAATTGGAAACAACTTATGCAATTTGTCTTATAAGTTGTTTTTATAAGAACAGGAAAAGCCCGCTTACTCTTTTACCAATCCCTAAAACTCTCATGTTTATCTCAAAAGGCTTGTAGGTATTGTATGCCAAATAAGTTTGGACTATATCCTGGACATTTTAAATATTATGATATGAGACTTGTTTAAATCCTTTGGACAATTTGGTATCTTTGTTTCAGCAAGCCATAAACACAGTGTGGTTCCAGCCACATAGTCAAATCAATCTCGTGTGGTTTATTGTTTCGGAGTCACTTCTGTTTTCAAAGTCTTTCAAGTGTTTTTGGGCTCTGTCTCATGTATGCACCACCTGTGGCCTCTCTGAGATTTGAATGATGGTCTGTTGCTTACTGTGTTTCTCAAAGTCTTCAATATATTGTTCAATGAGATCCATGCATGTGTGGTTCTGCACTGGGCACAGGAGTTTGTAAACAACTTTGTTGGGTCCCTTTTCTGATCTTTGGGGTCTTCCTGGTACTTTTGTTCTTCTCAGCCTTCCCTTTTTTGGCCTTTGGGACTTAAAAAGCTGGGACTTAACCTTGCTCTGTATGTACTCCCTTCAAATGCACTCATGTCTGGAGCCAAGGGACAGAACAAGAAAAGAGAAAAACAGAGCTTTGCCCTCACCTTCTTGGACTATAGGTTCTCTGAATGTAGTCCAAGAGAAGCAGCTTCTTCAGAATTTTAGATCACTGCATATCCCTACTGCCCCACTGTCACTGCCAGAGAACTTTCCTCCTACTCCTCAAATCTATACCAGGAGACTTCTCCTGGAACTCATTCTGTCCACATGGAAGTCCATTGATGGGTTCCGGATGCCTTGAATTCAGGCCAGTATAGGGGCTAAGATGGTAAACTCACAGCTATGTCAGTGATACTTTGATTCTGGTAATTTTCCCCAATCCATCCATTTTAACTTCCATTTACTTTTAAGAGATCTCAAATAGCTGCTCCATGCATTTCTGCTCTACTTTTGAAACTACATTCAGCAATAGAGACAGAATGGGAATGTGCTTACTCATCTCACCCAGAGCCAGCACTTCCCTCATTAGCATTTTAAAACTTCTAAAATGTCCTGCAAGAGACCACTTTAACTTTTTTAACCCATATGTTCTCAAACATATTTATCCTCAGAATGCAATCTTCACCTAATGTTTACTAACAGTTTATAGACCTATTATTCCTCAGGAATACATTTTCAAAAACACTTTTGAAAATAAAACGAATATATTTTTTAGTCTTTAAGCTATTGGTAGTGTTTCTTTTTTCTTTTTTACTTAACTGTTGGTAAAATAAATACATGAAGAGCATATGACATTATCAACATATTTTGTTAAGTTTGTGTTTAGGAAAATAATGCCTTCAGACAAAGGCTATGTTGAAGCATCCCAACAGTGCATGTAGATTTGTCTATGATCCTCTTAATATTATTCTAATATTTGAAACTCAAAGTGGATTTAGAATAATTAATCACTTAATTTAGCTTTCTATTGAGTCTACAGACTTAATGCACAACTTCCACCTGATTCATATATTATATTGTGTTGTATGAATCTTATTTATATAAAGACTGCCGTGGTCTGAATATTTGTGTACTCCCAAAATTTATATGTTGAAATCAGAACCCCTAAGATGATGGTATTAGGAAATGGTGCTTTTGGGAGTTGATTAGGTCACGAAGGTGAATCCTCTATGAATGAGGTCAGCGTCTTTATTAAAGAGGCCCCAGAGAGACCCCTCGCTCCTTTCCATGTGAGGCTACTGTGAAAAGATAGTTATCACTGGCACCAGGTCTGTTGGTGCCTTGATCTTGGACTTCCCATCTTCCAGAACCATGAGAAACAAATTTCCATCATTTGTAAGCCACCCAGTTTTGTTACCCCAAACATCCCAAACAGACTGACAGGAACATAGAGACAGATTTAGTACTAAAATCTAGTGAAGGAAAGGAGGGCTGCAAGATCCATCCTCGTGACTGGATCTAGCCAGGATTAACTGTCCTACAAGCATGTAAATAGTAAATCCTCTAATTTTAGATTTCTACCAAACAGAGGGGCCTATCAAAAGGACCCCAATGTTTTGTTTCATTTTATAATGCTGCACATACAAAGACAAATGAAGAGACATAATTTAACTGAACAGCTTAACTCTATTTATGGCACATGAATTATTGAATGACTTCTCTTGACCTAGACACCTAAAATACCTCTTGCCTTCTTTTGACAAACCCTACAAATGTCTACACTATTGATTGTTTTCTTATTAACCTCCCCAGAGGAGTCATCATTTGACTTAGTCTAAGTTGTGGTCATCAGTTATCAATCCAGAAATGATGACATAAAGCTCTGCTTTATATAATATCATTTCACTATAAAGCATGAAATAGAATCTCTCTCAACTAAGCCTCTGTCAGTAATACCCAGATATAGTGAATGAAGCAGTAGTAAATAACAAGTGCTTTCTTTCAGTGATTTGGTAGGACTTGATAACTTTCGGATATTCTAATTTTCAGAGCATTTTTGTAGTAAGAATTTTACTTTTGTTTTCCATGAGATTTTTTAAATTTCTGTCTACATTTTGTTTGTATTCCTATCTCTTTAAGAAATACTGATTTCCGGTTTACTTGTCCCTCTCATTGGAATTCTTACTATGCAAAACATAATTTGCATGTGTACCTGTGTGTGGTATTTGCATGTGTACCTGTGTGTGGTATACCTGTGTGAGAGAGTACCAATTCTTTCTCATGAAACATTTCATTAAAAATATTCAAATCAAAGTGGTATGTAGTATAGCAAGAGAATTATTTTATACAAGAAAACTTCCTCATTGGTGGACAATAGGTCATCTCTTGTCAACCCTTCTTTTACTTGACATATATCTAAATTTAGAGGAAGCAAAAGAGGATATTAAATACATAAGACTTGCCACAACATTCCACATCAAATATTGCAGTATGGTTGGAAAATATTATCTGTGTGATGACATAAAAGTGTTTGGGGTTAGGCACAACTGTATTCATTTCTAATCTGACACTAATTTATGAGTTTTAGCTTCTTATTATGTCTAGTGAAGATAATATTTTCCTTGCAAGGTTATTGAGATAGTAAAGTAATATATGTAAAGCATTCAATAGTATTAATAATCATTAATATAGAGTATACGATATACTAAAAAAGTGCTTGATACAGAATAGAGTCTAAATAATTAAAATTAAGCCCTTTTAGTATTACTCTTTAACATGTGTCTAAACCGAGATTAGAAATAATATGAAATTTTGCTTGTCAAGAGGAATTTTTAAATTACATCTTAGGCTTTATATAAATTCAAGGGTATTTTTATTAATTTTTCCTTTAAAACTATGTCCTTTATACTAAGCCCCTTTTATGTTTTTTCCTATATTTGTCTTTTGAAGGGTCTCAAATTTTTTTATAAAGAAAGTAAAATATTGCTGGAGATATTTCATCAAATACTTCATTTTGTCTCTTAACAAAATAACCTGTATGGGTATTAATTTCCCTTTAATAAAAAATTTAAGTAATCAGTTATACTCATTCATATTTTCTTCTTCCTCTTTAAGGCCTTATTATATTCACATGAAAAAATATAATTTAAAGACTAAAACTCTAAGGTCTGGAATAAAACTGTATTTCATCATCAATGATTGAAGTTATGATTTTCTAAGCTTCAATATTCTAATAAGTAAGAAAGTTAAATTAGATATTTTGTTAAATAATTTTCAGAACCAAGTAGGAAACCATGGTATTTGCCCTCAAGGCTTATAAATAAAGAGAATCTTACAATATATTCAAATAGGAAAAATCACCCTAATTCTGTAATTAAGGAAAGTATGTGGAATTTTTTTTTATTCAATATGCCTATTCAATCATGACAGAGATTTATTTAGCCTAAACTATTTACCACGTACTCTATTAAATGATCTGGGAGATACAATAATGAATGATACCTAGCATCTGCCCTAAAACATTAATTATTTAGTGTGGGAGATAATGTGCACTAGTGAGTATCTTGGTCAGGAAGGGAAGCCAGGTGTAGGAGTGGTGGTTCATGATTCCTGAGATGCTTTCTTTAATTTATACATGACACCTCCACTAAGATCAGAATATGTTCCCTACAGCAAAGATGCTACTGACCTACTCCTGTCTCAACCAATGAGAATTCCTGCCGTGAAGAGCCACTATTATGGATAGGGATATCAGAATTGTTGAATTTGTTAATGTAAAAAAATGAGGGGAATGAAAACAAGGATGACACAGTTAATTCAAGACAGGACATCATATACGTTGCAGTATTAGTTTACTGTTTTTCTCATATTTGTTTATAAATCAGTAGAATTACCTGCCCTATTTAGTATTTGGTATCCTATGTTTAGAGACGCAGTCATTAACCTTGACTTTACCATTTACCCTTCCGTTATCAGATGATCACCCAATTTACCTGTTAACTGCATCTGTAGAGAATAAAATATACTAGGCAGAGGAAATAGTATGAGAAATTAATAAATGAATATTTTTTTTAAAAAATGAAAGGAGTATTAAGGGTTTGATAAATATTGTAGTGTGAGTGGAGAATACACACCCAAAAAGAAGTAATGGGGTATAAATTTGTAGAGGGAAATTGTAATCATATGTTGGATTGGATGTATATAATTTAATTTATTAGGCAATGGAAAACCATTTTGCAATGGAGAATTAAATGATTTTGTGCTTTGAGAATATTAATGTAAAAGTTACATATATAAAAGAAGAGCAGATATGAAATTATACTATGAAGAAATGAGAATAACAAAGATAGCCTGGGGAGCAGTGTACAAGTTCAAGCTAGAAGACCAGCCACTGGCAAAGAGAATAGACAGGAAAAATAAAATCTAGATATAGAGCTAAAGGGTTTTATAGCTAGAAAAATAGCTACTTGTTGCTGAAATAACTGGGAAATGTGAGCAACAGCAAAAACATACAGCTATTTCTCTGACAGTTTCTAGTCCAAATAATTTAAAGAACAATGCTATCATAAATAAAAACTTCAAAGTCAAGAGAAAGAATTGGTTTGGGGTAGAATGAGTTCACTTCTGTATCATTAGTTTAAAGTACTAGAAAACATCCAGAAGACTATAGAAATAGGTCCAACAGGTGCAAATGCAAGATAAGCATTCTGTAGAGAACAAGTTTAGAAAGGGGAAAGCTTGATGGTGAACAGATTGTGAACAGATAAAAGAGGAAATGACAGTGGTTATAATGATGATGATGATGGTGGTGGTGGTGGTTTTGGTGGTGGTGAAAGTAATAGTAAAATTTAAACAAACTTAAGGAAAACATAATAAAAAGAATGTGGAAAAAGAAAGCAGATCAAGCACAAAAACAAAATAGTTTAAAATAAGTAGGAAAAATAGGTTAATGTTCTGGAAACAAGGGAAGCTCACAAAGAAAGGCGGAGGTGGCCACCTTGCACGGAGATGGAGGAGGAGGAAAACTTGGAAAGTTAGAGTAGAATCAGTGATTAGAGAGTCATTAAAGTGGTGGGCTAAGAATTTAAATGACAAGAGGTGGAAAGGTGGCAATGAAGTGCAGGTGGCAAGTGTAAACTACTTTTTCAAGATGTGTGGCAAGGAAGAAAAGAGAGAAAGAATGGGAACTTGAGGGAGAGATCATTTTAAGAGAGAGGAGACCTAAACACTCGTGTTTTCATCACAGGGTGGCACTGCCTGTGCCCAAATAAATATATGCTAAAAAAGCAAATTACTAAGGGAAATTAAGGGAATGGGAATATGAAGTATATGGGTTGAAATTAGTCAAAAGGAAAGAACACCAAAAGAATGGGAAGATTTTAATGGAAGATATGTAAAGTTATAGAGTTCAAAAAAATGTTCCCATGATCAGAGAAAAATAGAAGTGACATCTTCTGAGAGTGTAATGGAGCTTGAAAATAGTGAGACACATTTATGGAAAACGATTGGTTGATAAGATTGACAATCAATAAGGGGTGAGTAAAAAACTGCCTAGCAATGGGAAGGGCTCACATCTCAAGTCCACTAGTTGTGTACAGATACCAAGCATTCATAGTGGATGCTCTGAGATGCTTTTGTGAATTACTGCAGGAATCTTCATTTGGCTAGGGATAAGGAAAACTGAAATCAAGTGGTAAAAATCACCCAGAATTGGAGACTCTCTGGCGGCACAGGAGAAATTCAAGGGAGTCAGGAATTCTACAATTCTGATAAAGGTGGCGTTGCGATAGCAACTGAACTAAGTAGAGAAACAAACAAAAAAGCCAGAAGGTAACATGACGAAAAAAGGTGGGGAAGAAGAATAAAGAGCTTAAAAGCTATAATGATCGTGGAAAATTAGACAAGAGTGATCATATGGATGAGTTTAAAGATTGATAAATTGTGATTAGAATGGGATCTTAGACTCCTGGGCCAAGACTCAAGGTCATGTCATGATGTAATTGGACCAAAATGGAGAGAAGGTGTGACTCTCATTTTCTTTGCTGACTGTACCCACTCTACTTAACCGCTAAATACTGAAGTGACACAAGACGGTCCTGTGCCACGTTTTTTCCCTCTGTCTCACATTCACTTTAGATAATATCTAGTGCCAAGGTTTTGCATATCATCTATTTGTGCATGATTCTCAAAGCTGGATCTCCAGCTCTTTTATCACCTTTTAACTTCGTCATTTACATATTCAACTGTATATTCAACATCTCCAGCTGGATGTCATTTTAAAACCAAACTGTCGTTTCAAACCAAAGCCCACGAGCCTACAGCTTCTCAAGATTCCCCATTATATTAAACTGCACATCCATCCCCAAGCTGCTCAAACCAAGAGCCTAAGACCATCCTTGATACTTCTTCCCTCTACTCCCTATCGTTTAACTTATCAGAAAGTCCCACCTACTCTCTAGTACATACTCCAATCTGAAAACTCTTGCACCTGCATTCCACCATCATTTTTCAGATGGATTGCAGCAATAAAATCCCTTCTGATTCTGTCTTCATGTCCATTCCTCAACAAACTATTCTTCACAAAGCATCTAAAACAATCTTTTAAAAACCCAAATCAAAATTGATTTTTCTTTGGATTAAAGCCTTGTGTTGAATCTCTTTGAACATTTAACAAAATTTGAATTCTGTACCATGGCCTACATAATCCTCTGTGACAGTTCCCCCTGTAACATACCTCATTTGTGACCTTGCCCATTTCTTACAAGTCACATCACCCTTTTTCCTATTACTAGAAGCTTCTAGCATTTTCTCAACTTGCTGTCTTTATACTGTTCATTTTCTCTGCCAGGAAGGCCCTTTCACAGCTATTCCTCTTTGCTATTCAGGTCTCAGTTTAAATGTACTTCAGTGACATAACAACTCAGTTTTAAAGATGCTTCCCAGTTACAATTTACTTTATTATACCTTTATTTCTCTGCAGAGCCCTTATTAGTACCTGACATTTTTATGGTTTATTTACTTATTTTTCTCTCACATACTAGATTTTAAGTTTTGTCTGCTTTATTCGTCACTTTATCTCTAACATCTAATATAGTACCTGACACATAAAAGATACTCAATATTTATTTCTCAAATAAATGAATAGGTGATTAAAATCATTAAAGTTGAATTTTAATTATATGTCATTTATATTTAGTACACAATGACAAAAGGATATTAAAAATGTATTTATTCAGACCAATCCTTATTTTGTCTCTCAACTGTGGCATCAAGGGAGGACATACTTTTTTTTCCCAGAATAATTTCAGCTAACAATGCAGCCTGCACACACGCCTTACCCTTCAATAGTCTATTATTAATCTCTGATCTATTTACTTTTATTTCTCTTTGGTTGGTACAATCTTTTGTAGTAATGGCTGCCATGTTTACTGTTTGGTACAATGGCTCTCCTCCTGGGAACCACAGCCCCGTAGGGAAGCTTTCTACTTATTTCATAGCGAATAGTTGTAAGTATTTGTACCCAAACTATCTCTGGCTTCTCTACTGATTTCTGAAAAGTAAGAAGCCACAACTATTAACAAAATGTATGTTGCAGAAAAAAATATGGCATTTTATTACTCACTCTCTACTTCTTGATAAATACTTAAACCTCTTCAGCAAAAGAAAGGTCCTCTAATACTCATCTTAGGTGAACTCAACTAGTGCTGAGGACACTCCTAACTCTATACATTTAAAATTAGAATAAATAAAAATAATAAAACTAGACCTAACATTATAAGAAGGAATTTTGTAAGGTTGGGGGAAGCTTCATCTTTCTACACTGGATTGTTTCTCCTTTTTCCTGAGCCACATCTTTTGCCTTCTGGTGTTTCCACAGAGGAGAAGTCTCATAAATAATGTGGCTGGATGGGAATGCTAAGTATTTAAATCAATTCTAAGTCAAAGGAACAAACTACATGGAATTTAATTTCAGATTTTATGTATTAGAAATTTATTTTTTAATCAACCTTTTCTTAGGGTTTCTGTTTGCAAAGGAAACATTTTTATTTTCAATTGGAAAAATGGCTTCCATGATCTTATATGATATAGCTCTGAGAATAGACTTGGGGACATTTGCAACTAAATCTGTTTACCAACATGGCTAAACTTTCTGAATTATCTATTATTGAAATTCATCATCACTTAAATTTTATTTGTATGCTTCATAGCATAAAATTTAATCTGTAAAATTCACAAGTATGTTTATCTTTTATACTGTCAGTCCACTATATAACCTTTGCTACAACTGCAGTCAAGTCACCTTTGCAAGAAGGAGAATAACACATAGTCATCTGCACAGGTCATTGTCAGTAGATGGAGTGCTAAGGAAATCACATACTATGCCGGGTTTTCAAAGTTGCCAAATTCTTCTAGAAGTAAGAAATCTGGTAGGGGCAATGGTTGTGACCAATCACACCATTTGTTTTGCTTAATATATTCTTGTCAGTGACCAAGTAAATGGTTTGTAGTGTCTATAGATGTGTATTTTTTCTAAAATGGAAGTATAGAGTTGTATTTTGACAAGTATTCATTAATCTTTCATCACCAGTATCTCTAGGATCCTGCAGTTAGGTTTGCTAAATATTTTTATTGACGTCATATGGTAGTTTTCAGTTAAATTATATTATTGTCTTCTTATCCTGCCCTCTTCACCAACGGGATAACATGAAAGTCCCATTTTACTTAATTTTCTTCAAAAACGTGATAAGAAATCCCAAAACAATTTTCTCTATATAATGAAAAGTTATTATTCATTTTCTAACCTTTGAATTTGATCAGAGGTTCCTGTGATGGACATTCAGGTCTTAACACTGACATTTCCAAACTTAAAACTTCCAAAATGTTCTATATCTTCACATTGTCATATTAAGCGATAATATTTCTTAAGAAAACATCAATCATATATAAGCAAGGATGAGAAAAGACTTGAATGAAACCCAAGATTTTCTTCAGAAATATACTAAAAAAAGTCGTCCTGCATTTTCTTAACTACACCATATAAATTAGCAGATAATTGAAAAACAAAGTCAAAAAAACCTTGTCATTTAAAAGGTCAGCACAGTTCAGTTCTTCAAAGTAGTATTTTAATTCAGATCTAAGAATTAAGCTAATGGTGTTTATATCCAAAGTTAGATACAATTTTACTTGAAGTGTTTATTTTGACGTATCCTACTAAACGAATACTAATTTGTTTGGTAAATTATGAGGATTCATTTGTTCAACAGTATTTATTGAGCATATACCATGGGTTAGTCATTCAAAGAGAAAAAAAATACTGTTTGTCAGGTACTCCCAGCTCTAATAGTTTATACTTCAAAATAAGTAAGATTTGGGGCATAAATATTACATAATTTCAGTTTTGCAACAATTGTTACTATCTTGGCTTTATTTACTTTTCACTGGATACTGAGCTTCCTTAAAGACATATCAGTCCAGTTCTTAAATTTTTTTTATCACTTTTAGTTTTAAAGAGGTTGCTTCTTTTATTTAAAACTTCAAATTCATATTCAAAGCAGAGTTCTGTGCTTGATCTGCTCTCTTCTTTGCTTCCCCTCTTTCCCATCTATACATGTACTCTTTCTTGCTCTGACTCACGTGGGATCAGAGCAGAGGATTCTCCTTGGGGCATTTTTCACAGTTACGTTGTTGTCTCCTCATTTAGTCCATGTTCTTAGACTCATTGAGGAAGAGCAGAAGATTCAAGAGGCCCTGTTGTCCATCCAGGGATTCAATCCAAATCAACCCCCCAGATACTCCGGATGCTTTGTAAGCCTCAGCTACATTTTCCGTCTGACCCTCATAGGGCAGCCCCATGTTTTATTTTTTTGAGAGGCCAGCGTCTTTGTCATTCTGTAGTGCTCCCATGCAAAATTCCAGCCTCCCGATTTCATCACACTGAGGCCTGTGATCACATGCAAGAGATATCTTCCACCTGCCTCAGAACCTGGGAACTTGAGGGGTATTCTTTTCTCTCTTCTCTAATTCAGCATCCCACTATGCCATCTCTCCTCATCTATAACTTCTCTGAAGAACCAGGACAAACTAGCAGCCTTGAGGCTAAGCAATATCCAGCAGGGACGGCAGTGTATCCCTCCTGGGGATAAAACCAGACTTTAAGAATGATCTTTTGAAGCCCATTCTCTTAACTTTAGGGAAGAAAACCAGGTAAGCATATCTCTCATTACCCCTCCGAAATGAAAGGCAAGGAGATAGCCTTTCCTTACGAACACTGCATTCTTTCCAGGCAACTTGTCCTTCTCATTCACTTCAAATGGCAAGAAATGCCATGCCACTGCTCCAGTATAGCCTGCCTCTCCCCTGATGGGCAGCTGGAGTTTGTGCTGAGAAAAGGGACTTCTTTCAACTCGGCCTAAATCCATTTAGTAACTTTGTTCTCAAAAGCCCTCTAAATCTTTGCATTATCCAGTAAATCCAGGGAAAACAAAGAATGCTTGCATAGAGTTCCTTGAAAAAGTTCGCTAAAGTTAATCATAGTTTAGCAGCCACTTAAATAAGGGAGATACAATTTTTATACTATTGGCATTTTACTAGCAATAATATTAATACATTTTTATCTGGTAGACAAATTAAATGTAATCCAAGCCAAGAAGCAAGATTAAAGTAATACTCAAATAATTGCATATTTACAAAATAGATTAGTAACTATAAATTTCTATTAAAACCATGAATTTAAGTGGTCAAATTTAAAATATGTGATGTCTTTGGAAATTTCAAGGTACAGTATGTAAAAATTATCTGAAAGTTAGCAATCGCTGAACTTTAACTTGTCCTAGCAAAGTATGGAATTATTGTGATTGTCCAGATATGCTGCTAAATGCTGTTTTTTCTCAACTATGAAAGTACCTATAAGACTTATCAAAACTGTTTCTTTGATTCTACATTATTTAACTCTACTTTTTATATTGGTGGTTAATATTGAATTTCCTCTCTTTCAATTTTTTACAGAGGCTATAGGTGGTTAAAATTGTAGATTACATTTTTTATAAAGTTAGCTTAGTGTACAGTTAATCAGATTTAGTTTATAAAAATTCTAAGCACATACATAATACATTCATACTATACACATAATTCTGTTACTGTATCACTTAAAATATGAATGGCAATGTTTTTTATTAAACTTTTTCAAAAGGACAATATCTTCATAAATAGTTTTTTAAAATATCAACTTATTAAAACACTAATGTTAATTCTTTTATGCATTCTATATCTGGATTTAATGTCTGGAGCATGAGGTAGGAAACATTTCAACCAGGAAAATTATTCTTGGGAGAAAAGGCAGAAAAATCAGATGTCAGAGTATTGAGCCTACTAGAGCTACAAAAGACAATTTAACATTTGAGGGCAATAGGAGCAGAAACTCTTGAGATCTTAACCCTGCTTTTGTCAAACTCACTAGTCAAGATATTGTGTGTGATAAACAAAAACTATACGATCATAACTTAACAACTAGACATGATGGATAAGTATTTTAACATTTAGCAGAGACATCTCAAAAAAAATTATGTAATTCTTATCATTCGAATGTGGTTGAAGTTTTTAGTAGCTCTAACACGAATACCTGTGTCTCTGAACTATAGAGAGTATTATTTCGTTATACCTTTGTGAAAATAAGTTTGTTAATAATAGGTTAATACAATGTTTCACTGTAATTTGTCTAGAGGTAATATTATATCTAATAACTATCCTTGTATGTAGGTGTTTTCAGGAGACAGCAGTACTCAGTAAAAACTCTGTGCGCATAAAGGCTCTTTGTTTGGCAATGTATGTTCAACTGTAATATTTTTCCAAAATAATCAGAAAACATGTTGAGAGTACCTAAAGAATGAATACCAAATATTTGGCACAGAATAAATATTTATTGAACAAATACAATGAATGAGCAAATAAATAAGCAAAAACCGATATGCTAGTTACCTCTGCCTTCAGAAAGAAAATCAGTTTCATGACTTTATGGCCATGAAAACATGCTAATTTTATATTTTGCCCAAATTGTTTTTATTTTACTTAATCACTAGTTTTATCCAGAATTGACTTCAAATTTTTTTGTGATCAATTCAGAGAGAGAAAAACCGTATACACTATAAATTCCAAGGGATGTATTTCAGGGTCTGAACACAATTTCAAAGCAGGATTTTCAAAAATAGTTTTCAACAATGGCGATATGAATTTCACTTTTGATTTGGCAAATGAGCACACACTGAAGTCTCCTTTCTCAGCACAAAACCCTAAAAATAATTGAAAAAATAATTTTAAAAGATACCTATGTGGTTAAATTTCTGAGGACCGTAAAGCGTAAGGAATATTCACAAAACTAAAAGCAGAGAGGAATAAAGTGGAAAACAGTAGACCAGAATATAATCAAGAGACCAGAAAGTACAGCCAACAAAGGTGGAAGCAAATCCAGTGAGGCTCGAGATACCATAAACAAAAAGGCCACCAGAGACCAGTACATGGAGATACATTTCAATACCTCAGGGAGAGCAACCAAGTAGGTGGCCTCTTCTGTCCATCACTTCTCCTTTCAGTATAAGCAGACACTGCATGCTGTCTGGCTCTGAAAGCAGTAAGTGCCCTAATGTTTTGTTCAGATTCTGTTTCATCAGAACCAAGGACAGTATCTCAGAAAATGTATTGAATGCATGGATAAAGTAAAGCATGTATAAGCCAGAAAAGAAAGATTTAAGCTTTCTGATCATGTGGCAGTATCTAGTGAACTAGTTAACTAGCTATTCATTCCTTCTTCTCCCTTTCCCTCTCCCTCTGTACTACATGTTAGATCCCAGAAGCCCACCACATGGCTGATAAACCTTTCTACATCAAGCTATCATAAGCCTGCCACCATTCCCCAGGTGGTGGTTGATTTACCATAGGCAAGATGCTTCTGGATCCCCTTCTCTGTCACTTGTATGGAAGAATTGAGTCTAACCTATATTTTAATCCCATGAGCTATCAGAGAAAGCATCACAGTATCTGCTGGTGTATCTTCCACAGAATTAGAAGCAGTATTAACAGCATTATAAGGAAAGAACCTTTTGACATTAGAGAGGTAATATGTCATAGCCCTCAGGAGTGCAAACCCCCTTTGCAAAGCTACCTAAGTAGCTGCACATGCAACCTCAAGCAAGACAGAATTTCACTTCACTCAGTTTTCTTATCTATAACATGGGGGCAAAATATAATGGCTACCTCATGGAATTTATGCAGATTATATTTATGAGTAAATATAAGTAAAACTCTTGAAATAGTACCTGTCACTTAATATTTAATGAATAGGAGCTACTGTTTATGAAAATGAATTCCAGTAACAATAGAATTCTGGATAGAATTTCACTCATTCTATTTTGACACTTAGATCAAACTCTTTTTCTTTCTTTTTTTCTTTTTTTCATTTTCACTAATCTAGACAGATTCCTTTAAGGCTTCAGCTCATCTGCCCTCCCCCCATATGAGATACTGTCTGATAGGAGTAGGGCTTCAGTTGCTTAATCTCTAAAATAAAACAAAAAACCAATTTTCCTGAAACTGGATAAGTTTACAGTTGCCCATCTATACTTCCCATCTCTAAAGTCCCATTTTATTTTTAACTCTCATCTATAAATTCTAGCATGCTAAAAATTAGAGGAAAGAGCTTCATAGAAACAGAGAGAGGAAATCGTGCAAATAACATTTTCTTTCCCGGGCTGACCTACATCTCTCTCTTCTTATTGCTTGCTTCTCCCAATTCCCAGAGACCTTTAAAACGGACTGGTGATGGCAGCAGGGGACTCATTCAAAAAGAAGAGCATGTTGAGTTATGTTAATTGTGAGTGTCCACACCAATTGTCTGAGGCTATATAAGCAGTTTTTCTTTGCTGCTTCATTATCAGTCATTCTGTTGCTCTACCTCAAATTCCTTCACTTTTAAGAGAATGATATCAGGACCATACTCAATGGGATTTTGAAAAAAATTAATAAGATTATATAACTGTTTTTTATAAACAGTTGAACATCTCAGAAGAAAAGCAGCCAGCCAACATTAAATCTGGCATTCCAGCAAATGGCAGGGAAGGGCCCCCAAACCCTTCCGATACAGTGTTTTGCCACGTTCTTAACTAAAAAGGGAGGATTGTATATCTGAGGGATTGCAGTGGTTTTGAAACCCCTCTGAATTCCTCCTACAAAAATGGTTTGAGTAGATATTTCTCAATTACAGAATAAAATTATAGAATAAAATATTTGAAAACAATTGCAGCAAAGAATCTTACAAGAAATGACAACCGCATATGAAAAGTATTTTAGGTCATTTAGTTTATTTACTAACAGCTTTCAAGTCTGATGCTATATTCTATTCTCAGGCCCTTTACCCGAAACACTTGAATTTGTTCAGCAATAAATATTTTCCAACTCATCCTGATAGACTGCTATCTTCCAACATATTTTTCTACTCTGCTTTATATATTACAAAAGGATTTTCCCTCATTTAATTATTTCAATGCTGTTCTGAAGAGTTTCTTTCAGAACAATGCTTATTTATATATGAGTTTGATTTCCAGTATTCCGGTTACTCTAAGTTTTTCTTTGGAAATCAATGCTATTCTGCATGTGATTCAGTAAAATAAACAAACCTTTATAAAGACTTCAGATTTAGACTTTTCCACCTTCCTTAATATCACCATGGTAGCTAAAGTGAAACAAGGTGACTGTTATTTAATGTTCAGTGAGAACCATATAGGGTTTAACTGAAAATAATAATTGACCTTGGTGTCTGATAGGAATGAAGCAAACTTTGGTGCACTCCTAAACAATAAATGAACCTAGAAAGTGCTAACATTTCTATTAATTAAGTAAAGATGCTTTCCCATAACTCTAAGAGATCTCTTCACAGCCTATTTGATGGTATCCACTTCACCATCATTAATAACTTGTTTTATGTTATTTCTTTCTATTTCAAAAAGGAAGATTTTCACAGTCACCAAAAAACAACTCTTGATCTTTTAGGAAGCAAACATTATTTTCTCCACCGATCAAAACCTAAAATAAAAATACAGTTTTCTAGAAAATTTTTTTCAGTATTTACATAGAAGTTTACTTATAATTTTGACACTTCTTTTTCAACTCATTTAAAAATACTGGCTATTGTTTAGTTATAAGAGAAATACTCGTTTATTACCAGAATTTTTAAAATACAAAAACGCATGTGGAAAAAAATTAAAAATCAGCCAGTATTGCAAACCTGAATAATTTGGGGTGACCAGGTTCTCTCCTTAGATGTTTGCATACTTGTAATTCAGACTTTTTAAAAAATGTTTTCATTTATATATATATATTTTTTTTCTGGAGCACAGTGAACCCTTTTGATCTAATTGCATAAATTATTCTTCTTTTACATTTGTTATAATTTTTTCTCTTTTCTCTGGTTCTTTGTTCATATACATAAATTCTTAAGGTATTGGATCTGGAACTCTATCTTACATATTGTCTTTATTTATTTTTTTTCAACCTTTGTGTTTTTTCATCTAATATGGTGTCATGCCTGCATTTCACATTGCTAGTTGATTTTTTAATTAGTTTTTTAATTTACTCATTCCAATATAGATTTTAATTATTTTTCTTTTCAGGGATTCCTTAAAAAAAACTCCTTTTTTACCTAATAGAGAGTATATCTTGTTGCATCTTAAGATGTTAAACATTTTCTTGATATCTTCTCATAGAATTAGACAATGATTATTTTCTAAATTTATTTGTCCTCTTACTACAAAAGTTAATATGCTCTTCTCTCTTCAGTAGTACTTTTCTCCACATGATTTATTTTCCTCTTTATTTATTTTTTTTTCATTCATTTGTGCTATGACCAGATCCACCCAGAATACGTTTTAACCAGTAAAACAGAATGATGATTCTTTTGGCTTTACTTTCTGTTCATTTGAACGATGATCCACTATCAGGTGAGTCTGCTGAGACAGTCATGTCCCACATCTTGGTTTAGGGCTTGGAGTTAGTGTTCTCATCTTCCCAGTTCTCCAGCTGTTACTCTTCCACCATCATATAAAACTTGTGCTCCTTTCAAGGCCACTTTACTTCTTTCCACGATAGTCTGCTCCTCTTCATTACTAATCAACTACTAAACTCCTAGAACTCCACCTCAATTAGTGAAGATTTGGTATCTGCATCTGTGACTTTCTTTTCAGCCAATGCACTGGGTGCTTTAGCCTTTCTATGGATAATCTATTCTATTCTGTTCTCTGCCTCTAACTTCTTTGACATCCCACCTCCATGCTACACTAGTACTGCCCTCCATGGCCACACTCTGGAACATACTGTCACACAGAATTACAGCAACTCTGAAGTGCTAAATTAAAATATTTCATACTTTATTCCTAGATTCCTAATCTTTTGGATCTCAATTGGGCACCTATACCTATTCCTTTATCACCTCAGAATCTATAATTCTTTAACTGCCTAAAATGTTTCCTCATCATTCAATCACTTCTGTTC
>NW_006439192.1:25163989-25238270 GCF_000325575.1 Pteropus alecto | reverse complement strand
TTTAATTCAACTGGAAAAATTTATATCTTTATTTTTCCAAGTATCTATCTGCTTGATGCCTATATCAGAAAAGGTAAAATTTTGAAAGCACAATAAAATCTTGAAATTAGTGAAACTATACATCAAGAGTCATCAGTAGCAACAAGGCCCTCACATTTATCATGATAAACATTTTTTTTTTATCTCTTTAAGCATCTTACACAACTACTTATGACCTTATTCTGAATCAGTGGGTGACTTCTTCACAAAAAAGAGGCAGCCATCAGGTGAGAACTTCTTCACCTTATTGAAATCCAATGTACAAATTAACCTGTACTGACAGATCTCAGGAGTTCGCAAACTTCTAGTAGAAGAAACATAAAAAAAAAAAAAAAAATAACTATACCAAGGTACATCCTAATCAATTTGCTCAAAACCAAGAATCTGAAAACATTCAGAAGAAAAAGACACATTATGTACAGAGATACAAAGATATAATAATATAGGTTTTTGTTGAGAAAAATATACCAATAAGAAAAGAATAGAGCAACATTTTTTAAATACTGAATGAAAGCATATATTCAACCTAGAATTTTGAACTCAGTGAAAATATATTCCTAAAATAAAATTGTAATAAGATATTTTCAGACATAAAAAAGCTGAGAGGATTCATCTCCAGCAGACTACACTGTAAGAAATGTTTAAGGAAGTTCTACTGATAGAAATGTGGATCTAGAAAAAGGAATGGAAATACAATCCCATTGAAATGATGGAAGCCTTTGTTTAAAAGTATTAGAAAATTAGAAAGAGTTTTATTTAAAACTTGATAAATTTCTATAAGATAGAAGTCTGTGGAATCATAGAGTGTTTCATGGCCTTCCACCTAACATAGGTCAATAAAAGAACTTCCTCAGAAGAATTCTAATTCACTCTATTTTAGAGGGAGCTGAGGTTGAGAGTGGCAGTGGATCAATTTGGTTGGTAAGATGATTAAAAGGGTTATGAGCTCCTGCAACCAGCGCTGTTAGATTCAGCATTTGTCCTTAAGCTAAATTGCTTTTAGGGTAATCTCATCGTAACCTCAAGAACTACACTGAGATACAAAGAGGAACCTTAAGTAATTTATATTCTTCATTATACATCATCATGCAAGGTCATTATGAACTCTGAGCGTTTGACACTGTTGAATACACCTTCACTCATGAAATGTTCCATTTAAATGTCTGACATTACACTCTCCTAATTTTCTTCCCTCCTGATTCATCTACTTTCACATCACAGAGTAGCAATATCTTTTATTCAGCAATTCACTAAAAAAGCTTATTTTTTTCAATTCAAGAAAATGAAATTGTTATAAATTATGGGTAGACAATGGACAACATTTTTAGCAAACTGAGTTTGACAAATTAGCAGTATAGAGAATCAATGAATGGTGAATTGGTACTCTGTGAAGTGGTATTTGGTAAATCTGGTTTAGGAGTATTTGATAAATTATTATTGACAAATAGCTGTCACCAATCACTGCTTCCACTTTTCTGTCTACCCCTCACTTTTGGCTTTTCTTAGAATCCCATTCCAGGTTCCCTTCTTCACTCTAGAACAGAGTTATAAACAAATGCCTTTGGTTTGACTCTACCCTCACACAGTTTTGCCTAATTAGCAGGGATGGTAATTTTCTGTATGCAACATTAAACTCATGTTTTCCACTCTCTTCTAATACTCCTTTTGTACACTGAGAGAAAGCCACAACTTCATCCAGCCAATAACCTTGATGTGATTATTGCTTATACCTAAACTTTCTACCCTCACATATTATTGATGAAAATGTATTTAATCACTTCATCTCATTGATTTCTTTCTATTTGAGCTCCTGTATTCACAACAAATTCCTTTAGTTTAAGTCACTATTATATATCAACCAGATTCCTGCCAGGGCTTCGAAATTGGTTCTCTTCTCTCTGCTCTTTTCCTTAACTTGCATCCAGAGTGTACTTTTCTAAAATGAAAATGTGATTGTACCACTCCTTTGATTACAACCAAGAAGTGGCCTTGAATTGTTTTTAAATAAAATAGAAACATTTAATTTAGATATAAAAGATCTCTCATGATCTCCCACCTATTGACCTGTGTTCAATTCATGACATTTTTTCACAATCACACAGGGGATCTAGATATGAATAGTTGTGATAGACTGCTCATTTTCCCCAAATTCAATATGCCCTTCTTCTATAGTAATAGAGTTTTAGCTGGGCTATGGGCCATTCTGCTAGCGACTGCATATTCCAGCCTCCCTTGCAGCTAAGTGTAGCCATATGACCATGTTATTAGCAATGGAAGTTGACTGTAAAACATTTGCATTATTTCTTCAAAAGAATATTGCTTGCCACAATCTTTATCTCTCTTTCTTCCCAATAATTAGAAAATAAACAAGGAGTTGAGTCAATGGTAAACAGGCAGAGGAGGATAATGTGCTGAGAACAACAAGATGGAAGAAACTAGATTACTAAAAAAACTTTCTGGAATCAGAGTTGCTTTCTTGCCTTAAACAACCACTAAACTCCAGACTATTACATATCAGATAAATACATTTTTATCTTTTTAAGCTACTGTACTTTGGAGTCTGTTACATTAACATAGCCTGCAATTTAGCCCATATAATAGATAAAGAGAAAAGACATATATTTTCAATACATAAAATATATCAAGAAGAAATTGCAAATGTAGTTGCAAAGAAAATAAAAGAATTAATGTTTCTGTGTCTTGAACACTTACATCTTAAGTAAGTCTATGCAAATTCCAGTTAGCTAAAAGACCAATGTAGTTTTATTTCTGGGTCTGTGTGCATGTTATTTCTTCTCCTGGAACTCATTTCCAATCTTTTTTAAAGAAAAACACCCTACCAATCTTTCAAGTTTTAACATAAATATCATTTCATAAAGAAAGTTTTTGCTAAATTCTGTGCCGTATGAAAGTTTGGGGACCAACACTATTGTTTATGTGTGCAGACCCCACTGCCTTGTCATGACCCGTTTAGTTGCCTTTACTAACCACTAGATTGTATACTTCATGATAGGGACAATGTCTGTGATCTGTGATGTCCTAAATACAAAGCCCAGTTCAGTGTTTTGTACGTATTAGACTCTCAAATAATATTTTTGAATCAGAGTTATGTAGCTCATATAAAATTAATTCATTAACTGCTGTTTATGTCAAGAATTCATAAGGTTCAGTTGAAGAATATGCCAAAGTTCAAGAAGCTGTATTCGTGGTCCCTTCCCAGTTAGAACTCCCTCTTCTACCCAAAGATAACCACTGTCTTGAGTTCTAACGCCATAGATTATTTTTGTTTGTTTTTGAACTTTAATAAATTAAATCACTCACTATGAAAATATGCCTTATTTGATTCAGGCTGCTATGCAAAAATGCCATAAATTGGATGGCTTATAAACAACAGAGATTTATTTCTTATAGTTCTGGAGGCTGGAAGTCTGAGATAAGGCCAGAATGGTCAGGTTCTGGTGAAATTCCTCTTCTGAGCTGGAGATTTCTGATTGTATCCTCACATTGACAGAAAGAGAGTAAGCTAGCTTTCTGAGGTCTTTTTTTTAAGGGCACTAAATTCATTCATGAGAGTTCCATTATCATGACCTAACTACCTTCCAAAGTCCCCACTTCCAAATACCATCATGTTGAGGGTTAGAGTTCATTGTATGAATTTTGGGAGAACACAAGAATTCAGTCCATAACAAAGTATAAATTTTGGAAGGAAGGAAGGAAGGATGAAAGGAAAGATGGATAGGAGGAAAAAAGGAAGAAAGGAAGGAAGGAAAAGAAGGAAAGCAGGAAGGAAGGAAGGATGGAAGGAAGGAAGGAAGGAAGGAAAAAATCATAAATTGATGATAATTAAGTGTTGTGAAATTTAGATAATTTTAGTGGGAATCTCATTTATATAGGAATAATTAACTTTGAAAAATAAGGATATTATCTATTCACATATGATTTTACTCTCTTCAAATGATCAACTTTTAACATTATCATTCACTTTTTAAATTAGTTTTAAGTATGCAGTACATTGGTTAAATATTTATCATTCACATTTTAAAATATCTGATGTCTGTCTGAAGTAGCCAAAACAAAACAAAAACCTAGTCTTTGAATTGTTTTTAATTATGAGTTTAATAGATTAAATGAACAAGTCTTAAAATTAAGGCTTGTCAATGTTTCCTCTTATTAAACTGTTTTAAGTGAATTTTCTCAAAAGATCACTTTCCATTTAAAAAAAATCTAATATCTAATAGTCATAAACTTAATAAAGATTAAACATTGTAATTTATATTCAACTTATATGTAGCACTGTAAACTTTTTTTCCTTACTTATCTCTATTTATCAACATAAGAGATTAACTTATACAAAATTATGCCCTTGACAACTACCGCCTAAGACTAGCTTTCCTCTTGTCAGTTATTTTACTTCTAAGATTAAGCCTAAATAATAAGATCCATACAGCCCTTTACTACTAATATAATTACATGCCATTACAGAATCCCATTAGAATCACAATTGACATTATCTGAATTCTGTCACCTTCTTTTAAATATAAAGATGTCTATTTTCCTTTAAATAAAGAGAAAACAAGCAGGTATTTTTAAAAATGGAATCTATTTCCAAATATCTTTCTTCTGCCTTTAACTGTCTCATTTATTCAGTGGGCAATATTCAGTCATCTTTTGTATATTTATTACTCAAAAATGGATTTTTATTCTGAATTCTATGTCTCCATGCTCTTTGGTTTGACTTTAAAAGAATATGAATAGATATGAAAATACTTACACATTTTCATAAACTATTGATTAGAGAGATACATTTTATATGATGACACCATTTTCTTTCTACTTTTAAATATGTATAATGTACACATTCACACATATATGTAAATTTGTATATATATTCAAATAAAATGTATGTATAGCCATGTAAATATAGATGCAGGAGTGTGTGTGTGTGTGTGTAGCTATTTTCTTATTTAGGTTATTTTCTTTAAGTAATTTGTGAACAGAAGAACAAACCTGTATTATTAAAAATAACTATTTTCCTAATAATGAATTTCTGAGACTTGCCCTCCAAACCTGTTGACTTGGGACAATCTTCAGCTGTCTTATAAAACTTAATGAGAAAGATAATTCTGAAACTTGAAAACGGATATAGTAATATTTTTAAAGTTATATAATTTGACCTCAATATTAATAACCTTAATTTTAAAATAACATGAGTATAAAACTAGCTTTACTGAAAATAAGATATCTTGAAAAACTGAACCAACTTGATATATTTTAAAAAGTTTAGAAATGTAACTATCACAGGAATAGGAGGTATCTCAAAAGACTGTTTAATAAACCTCAGCCCATACAACTTTTGATAAACTATAGGCCAAAATCTGAAAATACAGTAGGCATGGAACTCATTTTTAAAAAAAAAAAATTATTTTAAACAAAATGTATTGGCTTCTACTACTTACTCTATAGTATGAGTAAATAGAAATAGTCTAGTTCCCATTACCTGATTAAGAGCAATCGAATTATCCCCCAGCCTTTTTTATTCAGACCAAACACCCAATTTCCTTTTTTTATTAGTTGAATTTTAATCACCTTTTTGGCACTCAATTGCAAAGCTATAAAATGTAGCCTCTGAGAAAATTAGAATTGAAAGATAAGAGGTTAATCCAAACTGTATGTGGATGAAATCCAAATTATAGCAAGTTTTTCATGGTCTTTATTCATTGTAATATCTAAGATATAATAATAAAGATCACCACATTATATTTAAATTCAACATTACCATTTTACTGTACTAAACTCATGCTGGTTTTCTTAACTGTGACTTATTCACTGTAGTTTTTTGCTCTCCATTTTATAACTCCTGGGTTTTTGTGTTATACCTGTGCAGGTATGCCCCCACTTTTTTAAAATTAATTAATTAATTGATTAATTAGGGTGGCATGATCAACAAAATCCAATGAATTTCAAGTGTACATTTCAACAGGAAGCCATATATATATTGCATTGCGTGTTCACTACCCATAGTTAGATTTCTTTCTGTCGCCTATATTTTGCATTGTGCATTCACTGCCCATAGTTAGATTTCTTTCTGTAGATAATTCAAATATAGAGGAGTTATCCATGGACAGAATAAGCTCATACAAACATATGAAGTTAGCTAATTGTAGTGAAAGCATTAAGTGATAAAATGGGAAATTTAAATAAGCATAGGGCTATACATTTAAAAGAAAAAGACACTAAATAAAAATAATTTGGGGTCTTGAGAGAACCTGTTTTCTCCATATTTTTAAAATCATCTGTAACTTTGTCTATTCTAGACCAAGTGCTCTACAGTATAACAGGGTATATATTTCACAGTAGTAATGTGCATCTGTATGTTACAAACTATACATTAAAATGATCAATTTCAGCATAGTATAGGCTAATTATTAAATAAATATTGGCTATGATCATAGTCTATAGACCATACCTTTTCTAAAATGATCATTAGGGCTCATTTATGGGGACACCAGTGGCTATTAGATAGCATTTCCCACAATGAAACCTCCAGTGGGAGCTATGGCTGTCTTGATTATTCCTGTCTTCTCAATGGCTTACACAGTGTTGGGAATTTAGTACAGCTTAACTAAGTTGTGTTGAATAAGTGACTGAAGAAATGGATATATATTGATAAAGTTGTAATGCCATGGGGATAAAGAAGAAATGACTCTTTAAGCATAGGGTAAAAGTGAGTCTTAGTTGGATTTAAAAATAAATTTCTTATAAAATGAATAAATGCGATAATTTAAAATACAAGTAATATTAAAGCAGGGGTACAGTGGTCAACTAAGAAACCAAAGCTGAATTAACTTGTGATAACGCCATATAATATATACATAAATATATTTTTAATGTCATGTATAAAAGTAATTCAAATTATATTAATTATTATTTTATTTAAATAATAAAATTTCATTTAAAAAATAATTTTTACAAGGTAAAAATATATAGAAAAATCTGACAAATATGTCAAAATTTAAATAGTGAGTCTGAGAAATATGATTTCTGCTGCCTTGTATTTTTTGGTATTTTTCAAATTTTGTAATTTTACTGTATTAACTTTCTACAACTCTCTCTGCTTATACACTAGTACTAGAATCTATTCTCAACACAGGCGCCTGAAAGATTCTTCTGAGACATAGCTAAGATCATGCCATGCCTCTACTTGAAACTTTGATGGTTTGCAAAGTCTTCACATTGGCTCCAAGGCCTTGTCTGACCTACCCTCCCCAACTTCATCTCTTACTGTTATGCCCCCTTGCTTGTGTTGCCCCAGCTGTTTTGGGCTGCTTGCTCTTCTTCTAGAACATACCTAGAACATTCTAACAGACCACTTGACCCACCTGTTACTTCCCCCGGGATATTCTTTCCTTAGATATCTGGTTGGTTAATTCTCTTGCCATAAGTGTTTGCTCAGCTCTCACTTTCTCCATCAGACCTATTTTGACCACCCTACTTACTACCACCTACCCAGCCAATCACCCACAAGTACCTACTTGTTCTATTGACTGCCTTTACCCTGTTTTCTATACTTAAAGCACTTATTGCCTTCTAATACATATAATAATTTATCTATTTATTATGTTTATTTAGTGTATGTCCTCCCTCTCCTAATCCCTAAATATAAGCACCACAAGAGTTTTGTCTGTTTCACTCCTAAATTCCTAGTAGAATTCTGGGACCATAGTATGTGCTCAATAAAAACTCGCCAAATAAAACATCAAGACATAAAACAGTAGATTTTTAAAAAAAGGAAAAAAAAATCCTTCTATTCCATTGCATTAGTGGAAGTTAGAAGGAAAGGAAAGTAGAAAACTTTAATGGTAATAATACTAAAAGAAAAAACAAGAGAAGATGAGATTAAAATGATTAGAATTCTTTGTAAGATGACCTAATTATAACTGCCTTTCCTAACAATCTCATTCTCCAAACAATATATGCATGACTGTCCTTGTTCCCCTATCCATCTGTGACTTAGAACTTGACTTTCCTTTTTTTTCTAATTATTTATGTTAGAAAGTCATAATAAATTGCAGTAATATGACTACATTGTGATATTAATGTGAAAGTGGATAAAGAAAATACTGTTAGTTACTGGTCTCAATACTCCGTTCATTAATAACATATACTAGATAATCTACAAATCTTAAACTTCACAGAAGCACAGATTTTAGGAGTTTGAATAAATATTAGAGAAAATCTAATCCTATTCCCTGATTCTTAAATCCCTTCGATTCACTATCTCTGAAAGCAGCCTATTCTATTTTAGACATTTCAACTGTTTCTCATGTTGAGACAACCCATCAGCCACACCGGTGGTTTTATAAATGGACCTGAGTTCTGCCCTTGAAGTATTGTAGAGAGAGTCTCTTCTTTTTATCCAAAGGACAGCTCTTCTCACATATAAAGAGAGCTCTCATTTCAGCTTTAAGACTCCTTTTTTTCCCAGTATAGTTTCTTTAGAATGTTTTATATAATTCAAAGCTTCCTCAACTTTCTAAAAGATCTCCTCTTCAAGCTTTAATTTGTCAGGTATTACTGATTAGCACAGAACTGAGCAAGACTATCACCTCTCTTATTCTAAATATTTTACTCCTTTCAATATATACAACAATTGCTTCAGCATGCATGGCAATTACAACATTTAGCCATTCAAGTTATTCAGTAAAAAATTTTAGAAGTTATAACCATGAGAGAAATCCAAATTTTAATCATATATCATATTAAAGTCCATAGTATACTGTGGTCCTAAAAAGACATAATGTATTTTTTTAAAAAAGAATTCATGTTTACATCAGATCATAGTTGATCAGAAATAGATGGAACAGAACACAAAACTCAGAAATAGATTTCTCAAAATATAGTCAACTGATTTTTGACAAAGGAGCTGAGGCAATACAATGAAGCAAAGAGAGTCTCTTCAACAGATGGCCCTGGAACAAATGGACACCCATGCAAAAAAGAAAAATGAATCTGGACACTGACCTTATATTCTTAATAAAAAAAAAAAAACCTCAAAACGTATCATAGATCCAAACGTATAGCACAAAAGTAAAAAGTCCTAGAAGATAACAGGGGAAAATTTACACGACTTTAGGTATAGTGATGTCTCTTTAGATAAGATACACTCCATGAGAGAAATAATTGATAAACTAGACTTTACTAAAATTAAAAATTTCTGATATGCGAGAGACAATATCAGAAGAAATAGAAAATATTTGGGAGAAAATATTTGTAAGAAATACATCTGATAAAGGATTGTTATCCAGAATATATGAAGAACTCTTAAAACTCCGCAATAAGAAAAAAATTAAAATGTGAGCCTAAGACTTTAACAGACACCTCACCAAAGAAAATATACTGATGGCAAATAAGCATATGAAAAGAAATTCCATATCATATGTTATCAGGAAATACCAATTAAAACAAATACTGAGGTACCACTATATATCTACTAGAATGACCAAAATCTGGAACACTGACAACATCAAATGCTGACAAGGATGTGAAGCAATGGAAATTCTAATTTATTGCTGATAGGAATGCAAAATAGTAGTCACTTTGGAAGACATTTGGCAGTTTCTTTAAAACAAAATATACTCTTACCATGCAATCCAACAATAGTGCTTCTTGGTATTTACCCAAAGATGAAAACTTGTGTTCAGACAAAAACCTTCAGAACAGCCTTGTTCATAATTGCCAAAAACTTAGAAGCCACCAAGATTTCCTTTAGTAGGTGAATGGATAAATGAACCATGGCATATCCAGATGATGGAATATTATTCAGCACTAAAAAAAATGAGTTATCAAGCCATGAAAAGGCATGGTGGAACCTTAAATGAATATTACTAAGAATCCAAACTGAGAAGGCTACATACTGCATGATTCTAACTATATAACATTTTGCAAAAGCTAAAACTATGGAGACAATAAAAAAAATCAGTGACTGGGATGGAGGAGGGGCAAAGATGAAAAGGCAGAGCACAGAGGATTTTTAGGGAAATGAAAATACTCTGATATTATAATGATGTATAATATGTATAATGATACATATTATACTTTGTCTAAGCCCATAGAATATACAACGACAAGAGTGAACTCTAAGGTAATCTGTGGAATTCAGGTGATTATGATGTGTCAATTAGGTTCATCTCTGGTGAATGATGTTGATAATGGAGGAGGCTATGCATGTATAAAGACAGGAAGTATATGAAAAGTCACCATACTATCTCCTCAATTTTATAATAAATATAAAGCTACTCTAAAAAATAAAATCTTAAAAAAAAAGACTTCTGAATAATCTTTTCTATATACAATTTCAGCCTTGAAGGTGTTAAAGTAAATTGCATTAACCGTTGTCGATGTTTATTGGGTGTCCATTGTACCAGGAAATGTGTACGTTACATCATTCATGCATCTATTCTAAATAGTTGTGTATGCTCTCTAGCCAACTTAGCTGCTCTCCACAAGTATACTAAAAAATACTTCCTTCCTCATCTTTTAGACATTCACAATTAATATTTTGTACCCAAATGTAAATGAATACTTATTACATTTTCTCCTTTAAATTGAATCTAATTTAACTCTCTACCACACACACACACACAGACACACACACATACACATTGAGGTGCAGTCAGTTTTATGGATTGGTTTTACCAAACCTTCAATGAACAGTTAATCCCCAGGTTATGCTTATTATTTCAGAAACTAGAATAAAAGGGAAATAGAAAAAAAAATTATTTTATGCAGCTAGATTTGCTCATATAATATGGTTTTGGGTAAGTGAAAACTTTTAGCTGGGTACTGCCAGCCTGAACATAATTAAGGTTCTGTAGACAAAGAAGGCTGAATGGACACTGGGTACTGGGTAGCACCGTCCCCCCTCTGCCCCTCCCAACCAATATCAGATGGTAGAGAGGGAGGGAGGACAAAATATAACAAGTTCAGTTTGAAATATGTTAATTTTAAGTTGTCTCTGGGGAAATCCAAAGACACATATCAAGTGGCAGTTGGATATTTGAGTCTGCAGTTGAAGCAAGAAGATTCCTGTGAATCTTTAGTGTATTCCTGGTATGTAAAGCCTTGAGATTACATAAAGTCACCTAAGAGAGAAATAGAGATAAGTAAACCTATGGAAAAAGTTTCTCTGGTGAAGAAACAAAATCCTGGAGCAAGCCACCTTTAGAGGACAGAAAGAGGAGAGAGGGGGAACTAGAAGAGGGCAGTGCCCTGGAAAAAGAGCAAAGAAAATGACCAGGGAGGAGGAAGTGGTTAAATGCCAGTGGAGGTCAAGTTAATGAGAACTCATAATCGAACCTTGAGTCTGGCAACATGAACTCCATTGGTGAACTTCAACCCAGAGGTGTGTTAAGAAAAGTTTAAACTGAGTGGGTTCAAATTTCAAAAAATATATATATATATTGTGGCTCTGGAGACAAATAATATAGACAACTTTCGCAAGAGATTTGGCTAGAAAGATGAGAAGAAAAATAAAGTGGTAGGTAGAGTTGAGGATATAATTAAAAGAAAAAGTGTTTTCCTAAGACTGAAAGTATTTTATCATGTTTGTATGTTGGTGGAAATGATCCATTAGGGAGAAAAAAAATTGATGATATCAGAGAGAAAAAGGATAATCGTAGGAGCAAAGACCTCAAATGGAAAGCAGGGCATGGGATCCAATGTTCAAGTGAAGAGTTTGGCCGTAATGATGACCCATTGCAATGTGTGGGGGGAAAACGTATTTGAACATAATTGCTTTTAGGCTAGGCATCTGTGGGAAAAGAAAAGAATTGCTTCTGAAGAGATGTCAGATGGAAGTTGGAGATAAGGAAATGTGCGAAATAGTTGATTTAACAAAGTAGAAGACCTAATTAACTGAGGAAATACAGTTATGCTTTTAAAGTAGCACAGTCTATGTGGTTGTGTTTTCTCCAAACACATTCTGCACATGCAGAGCAGTTGATTATACGTTAAATCAAGGTTGGGATTATTTTTCAGGCCAATATGATGGAGAGAAAGAGAAGTTGAAAGTTATTTTTAAATAATGATGCAGATCTCTATATTTTAACATGGAGACATGCTCTTGACATATTAAGGTATTTAAAGCTGATTAGCGAACAATAGATATCTTTTTATCTCTTTATTTCTATTGATATGTAAGTGATAAGATATGAGTATACATGTGTGTAGAGAAAAATAAGTAAAAAAAATACACCGAATTATTAATAATTAGTTTTCTGGTCTCTTTGTTCATTTTAAATTCTTTATAGCTGGTCTAAATAGTTTGCTACGTGACTCCCAGAAGTGTCTGGGAAAGGTATCTGTTCTGATTCCACAGCACCAAGCTGAGAAATGGACACAGATCAGGCTAAATTAGCCAGATTGTCACTTTGATTGCTCCTAATATATTGAGTACTGCATTCTGCAATAACCTGTTACACTGATAAATTCCAAAATTTATCATGTATTCATGGCCTAGTTAAAGTGTTTTCAGCACCTAGACATACAAGCTCATGTTCAGGAATGCTCCAACTTCATGAATTTAAGATTTGTGTATATAAGACGGAACCCAGAAGTAGAAGGTAATGCTTCCAGACAATTTCATATGACTCTAATGCACTCATTTAAAGTTTCTGTTCATAAGTCTAGGTTCCCTAATGAGATCTTTTTTGAGACAGACGACTTGACTTGCCCTTCTTTCAGTCCTGGGTAATTATGCTGATTTCTCAGCCATGTGTCCCGATTGTAACACGATATAATTCTGTATACTTTAGATAAGAAAAACATGACTAAATTACAATAATATTGCCTATATGTAATTTTCCATTTAACAAATAATTAGTTGATATTCATCAATACAGAGTTAATGTATAAAGGGTTAAAATATAAAATTTCTATTTCTCCCTTCCACATGCACACCAAACTCACAGCCTCACAACCATTACATTCTTATGTGATCTTTACTTTTATAATCAGAAAATAAATTGTCATTTCTACTTTGAAAATATAAAAACATAAAAAATATTACTTCTAATTCTTTCAAAATGGTAGGATTTCTAAGTTTTTTCTATGATTATCCAAATTTAACCAATCTTTTGATGTCCAGATTAAAGTCAATATCATCCATTAGCACCTTCCTGATTAATTTTATTTTCACCCACCTTTTGAGTCTTTTACCTACTATCGCATCATCACCTCAGCTATCACCACCATCTGATCAAAATCAACAGACAAAATGGTACTCTAAAGCTTTTTCTACTCACTGCATGGTAAATGACAATAACAATAACAATAATAATTTAAAAGATCTACACTGCCATGAGATGCTTTTTCCCATCTTTCTCTATTTACTTTCGATTACAAATGAGACTTAAGCTCCTATATAAGAAAGACTTTATTTTACTCAATTTTTAATGCATTATCAATTTTTGATGAAGCATTATTTCATCATACCAAACATGACATGGTAATTCTGTCTAATACAACTCATGCACTAATCAGATTTTAGAAATTGATGACTAATTTATATGTGTTACATAAACAGAACTATGTAAGTCTACATGAAAGTAAAACATAATAGCTTTACATACACGCACATAACTTTACATGTCAGGAAAAATGTGGTTTATTTAAATAGACATTCTAGAATCATATTCAATTAAATGTGCAATTATTTTCCTTTTATTTCTTGACAGTTATTTGGAAAACTTAGCAATAAATTCATGACACTGATGGTCTAAATTTAGCCTGCTGTGAATAATGTAAGTCTAGGATGTAATTTGTCTTTATTTTCTGTGCAGTGCCTTATATGTTCATATATACTTGGTTAACTTTAAATGACATTGCTCAGGCAATTAAGGCAATGGCATAAACCCAGTGTTATTAGAATGAATTTTCTCATGCCAGATAAAGGAGTTACCCAACCCCTTGTTAACTCTCATTACAAGTGTGCATAATTTGTCCTAGGTTCACGAAGGTCCTGACAGGATGGTTAATTGGATCCTACCAAACAATTAAACATAATGGCAATTTTTTAAATTGCAGAATTTAGAATCAGAATGGTTTAGGGAGTTCATTTGGTTTAACCTTTCATACAATGATAAATCCCTTCTTCAACATCCAAATATTTAAACATGATTATTTTTAGCTTGAACTTATTTTTCTTTAATTCATGAAGTATATTTAATTCTTCAGTCTTCTCACTGCATATATAAAGCTGGAGAAAAGAACTAACTGGAGGCATATGAAAAATACCTTTTATAAATTTGTAGTAATGCAATAGGGACGATTACTTCAAAGATGCATTTATCTACTGAAGATGAAATCATCTTTAAACCCTGCCCTCTTTAGTATTTTTTTTTAATTTAGGCAAAAAATAAATAATTCATTTTTAATAAATTAAAAGGGCTGTGATTGATTATCTTCAGCAATGACTATTTCTTGCTTTTGCTTTATGACAGTCCAAAGACAGAGAGAAAATATTTCCTCAACTGTTCACTGTTTGCTATACTACTCAGTCTGCGCAACAGGATGGCCAAGCCTCTGTGAGGGGTGTGTCGTGAAAACACTGGAAGGGTGATGGTGGCAGCTACATAACAACTATTAAACCAACTAATTTTAGACATCAAAATCTATTAAATTATTTGATGCTCTTATCAGAAGCTTCCTCCAATAACTTGAGTCAATTTTTTTTAAAGTATATTTAATCTAAGGACAAGGATTTTCCTTATTTTGTGTGTATGTGTGTGTGTTGTGCTTTGTTTCTAAAATTCATTCTTCGTCCTAATCCTATTAACAAATTTAATTGCAAATGTAAACGGGCAAAAACAATGTTGCCCAGGGTTAAATTATCAGATCATTTCTCAGACACAAACAGGTATCTTTGTGGATTGATTTGTCCAGTGTGTTTTCTGGAAACCAAAATCTTAATTTTTCTTCCTTGATAAATCTAGGCAAATCTACAAAAGGAGTTCTAAACCAGAAATTATAAATAAATAATACTTTAACTTCATTTTACACATCATAAAGTTTTTTTCTTTTTCTGGACAAATTGTAAAGTTAATTTTTAAAATTAAGTTTTATCCACACAATTAACATCATATTCAGTGGTAAAAGACCCGAAGATAAGGCATAACACAAGTATGGCATTTCCACCATTGATATTCAACATAGTATTGGGAGTTCTAGCTAGGGAAATTAGACATGAAAAAGAAATAAAAGACAACCAAATTGGAAAGGAAGAGTAAAATCATTCCTGTTTGCAGATGATATGATCTTTTACATAGAAAATTCTGAGATTCCACAAAAATACTATTAAAGCTAATAAACAGTCAGCGATATTGCAGAATGTAAAATCAACACAAAAACAGATGCATTTCTATACAGTAGCATAAATAATTCCAAAAAGAGATTAAGAAAACAATTAAATTTATAATATTTAGAATAAATTTAACTAAGGAGGCAAAAACTTGTGCACCGAAACTACAAAATATTGCTGAAATAAATTAAAGGAGACATTTATAAATAAGTTGATTTGAATTTTTCTGATGATTAGTGATGTTGAACATCTTTTCATCCATATACACTTATTGATCATTTGTATGCGTTCTTTAGAAAAATGTCTGTTCAGATCCTTTGCCCATTTGTTTTTTTGCTACTGAGTTTTATGAATTCTTTATATTTTGGGGGTATTAAACCCTTATCAGATATATGGTCTGCGAATATTTTCTCACAAAGAATACTTAACTTTAGAAAAATTTACTGTGGTTTAAGCCCAAGATATAATTATTTGAGTGTAGACCTTCATATATGGTTTATAATTAATCTTGTTCAAATACTATGGTTATATATAGGGTTACTATATAATTTGCTATTCAAGCCAAAGACATTTTTCAATTTTTTAATGAAAAAAATATATAGGGTTACTATATAATTTGCTATTCAAGCCAAAGACATTTTTCAATTTTTTAATGAAAAAAATATATAGGGTTACTATATAATTTGCTATTCAAGCCAAAGACATTTTTTCATTTTTTTTAATGAAAGATAGCACTATTAATAATTATGCCAAGATAACTGGCATAAATTAAACTTGTCTTGGACAACCCAAAACGTCTAGTTATCCAGCCATATTTCATATCTAAAACATATCCTTTTTTTAAAAAAAAAAAAGAACAGTATCTCTTTTGAATTAAATTATTGAGACTTCTAGTATGACTTCGCTTCCTAGAAAAGTGCTGAGGATAAATAAAAATTTCAGTGCAGAAATTTGCTTTCTTTTATCACATATAATATTACTTAAATGCAAATATTTTACTGAGTGGCATAATAGATGCATATGCTCTTGCAACACTTTTCTAAGAAAATATTTATAAAGGAATTCTAAGGGCACAATTTGCAATTAAAATCACAGATCAAATACACTATTACTTACTAGAAAGTCTTCTAAATGAGTGGAAATTTACTGTATATTATTAACGTTTTCTTGTGTAAGAGCAATTCCTGCAAGCTAAGCAATATAGAGACTATACAAATGAACTACGAGGGCTTTTTGGTAAAGCCCATTTTTGAGGACAAAGTTTTTTTTAAAAAAATAGTTGTTTCCAGTGAAGCACTACTTTTTAATATTGTACCTTAGCAGGGCCATTTGCTAGGTAATTATTCTGGAAAAAAAAAAAACATATTTACATGTACTTAATCACCCCATAAGTATCATGTGAGTGGGACTTTATGGAAAGATATAAACAAACAGAGAGTAAAAAAGAATTCACAAACACTGTGTGTCCAAATAATACTCTGCAGTTGTGAAACTGGAAATCTGCAAATAGGACAGAAGATGATGCTTAAGAGAGAGGTCTCTTCACTAGCCCTGGGGACATCCCTCCCATGTGCAGAGAAAGCTATGAGAGAAGCTCTGGCCTCTCTCTGCCTCTTCACAGACTCAGTCCCAATGGTAGTACTCAATCCAGCTTTGTCATGAGGTTCTCCCCAATGCAGAGAGCTCTTCCAGTTCCCTTATTCCTGGAAGTAATGGGGTAATTGTATAACTCTGGAATTCAGTGTTTGGAAGTTTTTTTTGGTTCCACACCAAGTTACATCCTCTATCTATCCTCCACCTGCATTTGTGGGGATAGTCTAAGGGCCCCTCTACTCCTTTGTTTAATTTCTCAAGTGTCTGAGAACAAATGTGTTGAAGAGATGTACTATTTACTGAATGTTTAAGAGACTGCAACGTGAAATGAGAATGATTTGTCATTCTGCAGCTGAGATTTATTTTTTGATGGGCAAGTGAGAAGGAAGGTGTGGATAGAAAGGAACTGGGCCATTCTGGGTTCTTCTCTCTCCCCAAGTGTATATATGTTCTCCTTCTAATCAAAAGCATTCTCATTTCTGTCAACAGCTTATACATTGGAGCTTAAATGAGAAAGAAAGGGGGAAAAAAAGAACTGAATACCTACACTGGCCAGTTACTTTATATATAAATTTCAAATGCTTACAATAACATTAGCAAACAGTTATAATTATCTCAAGTTCATAGATGAAGAATGTTTCCTTTATTTATTGCTATGTGATAAACCACCTCAAAACTTTGGGGTTTAAAGAATAATGGTTTATTAATTCTCACAGTTCAATGTGTTGTGTGGGCTTAGCCCAATGGTTCTTCTGCTCCATTTAATGTTGTCTGGGTTCGCTGTTATGGTTGCACCCCAGATGCCTTCTTTCTTTGGTAACTCAAATCGTATGGAAGCAGGATGGGCCTCTATCTCCAGCAGGGTAATTAGACTTCTTACATAATGGCTCAGGGCTCCAAGAGAGTGAAGACAGACACTGCCTGAACTCTTAAGACCTAGTTCCAGAGCTTGGACAGCATCTATTCTGCCATATTCTATTAATCTATCAGGTCACAAAGCTGGCTCGGATTTAAAGGGAGGAGAAACAGACTCCTCTTGGTTAATAGGATTTGTGGCATGTGTGTCAAGAGATAATAGATATTGTTGGCAGCCCTTTTTGAACATAATCTATTACAAAGAAATTAAAGGTCAGAGAAGTTAAATAATTTGTGCAAGATCACACTGCTAGGAAATGGCAAATCTGGTTTTAAATTATCATGATTCCAGAACAAAATCTCTCAATTATACCTGTGGTTTTCAAACTATACTTCACCTTACAACTCCTAGGGGTCTCTATGAGTCCCTCAAGGGCCTAAACTGAAGCAGTTCTACCTTACGCTGTATAATAATGTATTCTTCATGTATGGATTCCTTTGAAGGGAAGGTTCAGATACTAAACAAATTTGAAAAAAAAACAGCATCCCATACTTCATTTGCTTGTTTTGTGAAACAAAGACAATAATATGTTCTCAGGTACTTTACAATTACTAAAAACTGAGACATCAGAATTATAGTTATGAAAGAACTGGAAGATTCATCCTTCAGTCTTAAGAATTTCTGTTGCCATCTCTACAGGTATATATACAAAAGTTCCTTCAATTTTTCACCATAAAGGTCTTAAACAGTTCTTCAGATAACTTTTTCAGCAAATTTACCACCTAAAAAGTATACTCATAATGTCACAGTATAAAATAATTTCCTACGAAGTTAAGAAATTTCCTAAACCAACTTTATTTAGCACCTTATGTGATTCCAGATTATTTTTAATCTCTGTCAGTTAGTGGGTGATTAAAAAATTAGTCTGTAAAAATTACATGCTCTGTAGATAAAATAATTTAGCTGAAAAAAATAGTTTGTACATTTTAAAGTAAAATAAGATAATTGCTTGAATAAGTTTCTATTGTCCTATTTTTCATATGGAAACACTCAAAAAGTGACTGTAATTATGTCAAATATAATTTTTATGGAAAGAGAAGGATGTGTTTCTTGATGGATTTATTGTTTTTATTAATAACCCAGGTTAAATGAATATGGACAAGAAGTTTTAGAAGTTTTAGAGACGGATTCTCATTTTATTTGTGTTCTTAAGAGAATAAAAATAATCAAAATAAGGTCAATAAATGAGGTATTTTTCTTTTTATAAAATTTTACAGATTGAGCATCATTGTAGAGCTTATAGACAAAGAAATCCTTTTGAAATTTTGAGTATATTACATTTATAGTTGGGGAAGAGATTTGATTGTGGATAATAGAATTGAATATTAGAATAGCAAAACTGGAAAGAACATTATACTTATCTGGTTATCTTTAATTTTAATTTGGAATAGGTATAATACCCAAGCATTTGTTCTTTGCATCAAGCATCACATATAAGTTAGAAGTAATCCTAGAGAAAATCTCAGGTCATCTTTTCATCATACATGCTACTACATATACTGATATTCTCTCCTTGTATATCCCTTGTTGTTTAATAAACTTCAGCTTGTATATTATAGTGGAAAGGAAGTTGAAATACAACATAAGATAAGTCAGCCATGTGAGGAGGCATACTTATCATAAATCAAGCTTTAATAACTGACTTAACATATCCAAGCCTAAGCCTAAATGGAGTACTATGTCATTTAACTAAATCTGTCATGTTTTAGAATTTTTTTCTGTTCTCTAAGAAATGATAGAACACTATAATTTTACCCCTAAGCCTGTCAATGCATCCAAATTCTGATTTGAAGACTTTAAAAATAACAAATGAATTGAATTGAAGATGTTTGAAATAATATTCTTTTATTTGATTGCATTAGAGTATGCCTAGCAACCTATATGTAGGACATTAGCAAAGTAAATTCTGCTCAGACTAATGTCTTAGATTTATTCTTTTAACGTACTTTAGCATATATTATTCTCATCAGCTTAGATGTTAGATATTCCTACTTATTACTGAAGTACACACAGCAAGAATGTATTCAACAAAGTTTGTGTAACTCTTTTTCTATAACCTACCCAAACTTCAAGAAAATTATCTTTCTTTCTATAACTTTATACCTTATGGAATCAAGAAGTAAAAATAAATATCTAACATAATTTGAAAACAAATATAATTTTCATGGAGCCTAAGAGGAGAAAAAAATTAATGACATATCACATGATGCAACTGAGCACATGACAAATATCAACTTTTCTAATAGTCAGATTAATGTTTTTCTGATTTCTCTTTTACTTTATAATAGTAAAATATTTGCTCTCTTCATGGGTACCATTTCAAAGCAATCAAATAATCTCCAGCTCCTTGTGCTCTGAAGCTCTTTAAAATATTATTTCAACAATGCTCTCAGCAAGTAGCACTAGCTCAGTTTTTATTTCATGTATTTATTCATTCAAGAAATAATATTGTATAACTAATATGTAAAAAGAAACATTACAATATGATTTTTGCCCTCGATAAACTTACTATTGATCTAGCAAGAGGAAAAAATAAATTGTTACTCTGTTAGTAACAAAAACAATAAACTTTAGTTTTTTCTGCTCTCTGTGTGGATAATTCATATAAATGAAAAAATAAAGTCCTATGTTTCTTCCTTCCACTTAGGGTGTGATAAAAAAAACCAAAACCCTGAAATATCAGAGCCTTATTGTTTCTAAAGAATAAAAGCTGAGATGATTGGCTCCTCCTCCCTTTTTTTAAGTAGAACACATTAATTAATTTTCGGCGATATAAAAACGAACCCCTTAGCCAAGTAGGTGATAGAAGCAAAAATTACTTTGTATGAAAATGAAAAAGCAAGAGTTTCATTTCAAGCATTCACAAACAGGATGGTTCAGATCAATTTTCCTATTGAGAGAAATTAGAAAACCAGGACAAATTATACAATATATTTTGAACACATCAGGCAGGAGAAAGATAACTAGAGAATTTAACCCACCATTTAGGGCAGCTTTTCCTTCAGATGTTTCTAATGAATTTGAAGCAGATACTAAGATATTTAGGAACTGACCATAGGTTTCAAAAGACTCATAGAACTACAAGGAGAAAAAAATAGATTTTAGAGCCACCAATAAGGAATGGTTTTGATAAACTCAACAAGGTAAACATTTAAGGAAGGTTCATTTGGAAATTGAATAGCAAAAACTAAAAGCGAGTTCTGAATCACCTCAAGTATTGTTTGAATTCAGATAATCTAATACTATAACTATCTCTTAGGTAATAGCTAACCAGAAGCAAACATCATTGCTCTCTGCAGAAAGATAACATCATCCAGAGCTTCAAATTATCGATTTTTTTCCTATACCACTTCCAGTGCTCAATCTAAAATATCAGGCATATGACAAAATAAAATTATGTTAGTGAAAAACCAAAGGAAACATGACATATAAACACATCCATGTGGATCTTGAAAAAGAAGATACACAGATTTTGAAACAATTTTGCTTACTATGCTCAAGGAATTAAACTCTATGATTACAAATTTGACAGAATACTGAAAGCTATGGAGCTATAAAAAGGAGACAAGTGTAAACTCAAAACTGAAAAATATAAAAACAAATTAAAAACTCATAGATGGGCTTAATAGATTACACAACTGAAGAGAGATTGGGTTAACTAGAAATTGGATAAGATTAAAATATCCAGAATGAAACACAAAATAGAGAAATAGAAAATATAGGAAGTGTTTCAGAGTCATATGTGAATGTGATTTAATAAAGGTTGAGGAATTTGGACATAATGGGGGCTTTCAAGAACTGGTAATACTGTATTTTTTGAGTTATATGGTAGTCACACAGATGTGTTCATTTTATAATTCATTGAGCTATATTTTAAAGATATGTGTACTTTTCTATATATATATATTGTACTTCTGAATTTTTTAAATGATTAGGCATTGTAAAATATTTTAAGAAAAAGAGAGAGAGAGAGATTGTAGGATTCAGCCTAAAGGTGTGGGGACCTGATAAATGAGAAGGAGAAACCAGAGAAGGGAAATATGTGAGGAGTAGGGATCACCTCCCCTCGGGGACAAAAATGGTGTAAGGAAATCTGTCTAAAAGTAAATTCCACTTAGCAGGAACAGCCAAAGGAGTTTTAAGAAGAGCAATAATGAACATTCACTTTAAAGTGGTTGGGCATGATTTACTCATAAATTAGCTGTAAAAACTTCTGCATGCAATTGCTTTATGACAATGATTTTGTGAAACTCAAGAAAAGTACAGCCTTCCTCATCTGCCTCCACTTTGTGTAGAGAAACTGCAACACAAGATGACACACTTAACAGATAGAGAATTTGGCATTAATAGAAAACCAGAATAAAATCGGACTAGGAGAAACATAATGCCAATGAGACTCCTCATCATTACTGAAAAAATGCTGTTTCTAATTATATGTGTGATGAGGAATCAGGATATTTTAATTTAAATATGAAAGTAAAAATGATCCAAATAAAACCAAAGGACCTAAGGACAGCCATGCAGTTTACATTAAATCATACACAGAGGAAAATTTTCTAATAACTTAAAGTTAAATATTTTGAAGTGACAAGTGAGTGATAAAGATAAACAAAAAGAGACGAAAAAGCGAGGGTAAACCATTCACTCCTTAGAGTTGGAACAGTATGTCAGTATGAATAAGTGCAAACAATGAATAAAGAAAAATGATAAGAATGTAGAATTCCATAAGAAAAAGGTCAAATTTGAATGGCCATAAATAAGTATCTGAAATACAATTATGGATTTTCCATGTGAAATGGAGATTCAGAAATTTGGAAACAAAGATATATTATATACCTTCAAACACTTGTGAAATAGTTTGTAATACTTATTAAATATAATTTAGAGATTTTATAAATTGTACTGAATTATTTAGGAGACATAAATAATGTATTAGTTTTCTTTGCATACCATTTAATATAGGCTATGGATCTGTATATCTCTATTTTTTTAACCTTGGTAAAATAAACATAACTTAAATTTACCATCTTGACTATTTTTAAGTGTAAATTCACATTGTTGTTTAACAAATATTCAAAACATTTTAATCTTGCAAAACCAAAATTCTATAGCTATTAAACAATAACTCCCCATTTCCCTCACACCTCAGCCTCTGGAGCCACCGTTCTACTTTCTGTTTCAGCGAAGTTGAGTACTCTAGATATTTCACATAAGTGAAATCTTAAAATATTTGTGTTTGTATGATTGGCTTTTTTAACTTAGCATAATGTCTTCGAAGTTTGTCCATGTAGTAGTATGTGTCAGAATTATTTTCCTTTTTAAGGATAAATAATATTACATTGTGTCAGATACTTGGATTGCTTTCACCCTTTGGATATTGTCAATAATGTTGGTAATAACGTAGTAATGCAAATATCTCTTTGAGACTCTGTTTGAAAGTTTTTGGATATAACCTAGAAGTGGAAATTGCTGAGCCATATGATAATTCTATTTTTAATTTTTTAATTTTTAAACCTGCCATGCTAGTTTCCGTAGCAACTGCACCATTTAACATTCCAAACAAGGGTTCAATTTTTCCACATCCTCATCAACATGTGTTCTATTGACTCCTCTTATTCATTAATTTCAAATGTTCAAAGTCAAATTTGTTGATTCTTTCATTTGCTTGTTTAAATTTATTGAACCCTCTAGTGCAGGGATCTCTAACCCCCAGGCCGTGGACCGATACCAGTTATTGGGTCAGTGGCGTGTTTGGAGCTGGGCTGAACAGCAAGAGGTGAGCAGCAGGCCAGCAAGCAAAGCTTCATCTGTGTTTGCAGCTGCTCCCCAGCGCTAGTATCACCGCCTCGGCTCCACCTCAGATCATCAGGCATTAGATTCTTATAGGAGCACCAGCTCCTGGTGCCGAAAAGGTTGGGAGCCGCTGCTCTAGTGAATTTTTCAATACAGTTATTATATTTTTCATCTGCAGAAGTTTTCTTTAGTTCTTTTTTACAATTTCTTTTTCTTTGTTTATATTGTCTTTTTGTTTATGGTTTCATTTAGTTGTTTTCCATATTATGTTTTAGCTAATTGAAGATATTTATGACAGTTGTTTTAAATTCCTTGTCAAGAAAATCAGAGTCTTTCTGGAGATTTATTTTGTTCTTTTGAATGTTTCCCTGTTTCTTTGTATGTTTTGTGATCTTTTTTTGAGATTCAGATATTTAAAAATCAGTCATTTCTCCCAGTCTTTACAGACTAACTGTGCAGAGAAGCGACTCTACTGAGCTTGGCTTAAAGACTCATGGCTTTCTAAACCTTTTTTGGTAATACATCATCCCTGGGCCTGTGAGTTTTTATTCCAGTTCCATGTATAACTACTATAAATGTGTTAACTTTCCTAAGAGTCTTGGCCTTGCATTTTTTTCTGAAGCTTTTTTTTTCTAAGGCATTCCTCTACCTTCAGTCTCTTATCTGCAAGTGCCCTAGGGTCTGCAGACCTCCTGCAGCTCTAACACACCATGATGCCCAACACGGACATGGCTTTCAGCAGCTTCCAACCTCATATCCAAACTATGCCACCATTTTCATTATGCTTAAATCATATGAGACAGTAAACACTTCCTAAGGCATTCCCCCCAAAAGCTAAAACATTGCAAGCAAGTCTGTTTCCCTTTGTCCTAAGTAAGGAGCCAGGAAATGAGTGGCATCCTCACAACCACTCACCCTGAACTGGGGCCAGGGTAGGTGGGAGGTGGGGGGTAGGATAGGTGAGGATGATCAGTATTTCAGAGAATTTCCCATTGTTTTTAGTGCAATTTTTTTCTTGATTAGGTGTTTACTTGGTTGCTGCAGGTTTTTAACTGGTTTATAGAGTTCTCACAAAAGTATTTTGATCCATTTATTATTATTTGGTATCTTCATGGGGGAACAATGGCCTGAAGCCTCCTAGTCCGTCATTTTGCTGACATCACCCCTATGCATTAAGGAATGAGGCCGAGCTTATATAAATCATATTTCAAACTATTATAAAATAAAGGATAGTACTTAGAAAATAAAAATAAATTTATTTTAAGGTACATTACAATTTAAAGAGAAAATGGTAGGGCTACAATAAATCAATGATTCTTAAATGTTGCGCTGTGAAATCCTATGGTTCCGTGGGAGGCCATAGGTGACAAAGTTGACTCCCTGTTGACTTCCAAGCCCAGATCAACCAAAGAGACAAGTTTTTTAATTCCACTTCAGATACTGAGTTTTAGCTCAATATATGTAATAAATATAATTTGGAAATTACATTTTTGGAAATATTTAATAATAATTTGGTAAAAATACTTGAATCAAAAATATTTTCAATATTTTAAGAAAATTTGTATGTTTTTTATAAATAAAAATGGAAGTAACTTAGATTTCTCATTGTGTAATGGAACTAATGATTTATTAATTTTATGAGTTATTCACATTTTTTTTTAGGTAGTCAGAATGTAGTCAGAGGCCTAAATTTACTGAATCCAGTAGGAATCTTAATAAAGACCATGACAGAATTATGAAAGCATAATCACAACGAATAATAATTTTTATATCCTTAATGTACCTTTCTAAATAACATGGATTTTCAATTATATATAGAAATTTTAAAGAATAATTTGATGCAATCAGTAAGTGATTATAGAAGCTATTCACAAGATGCTATGAAAATATATAGAAGAAACACTTAGTTTTGAAAAGGATCAACATCTTTCCGGAGAGGATGACATCTAAAAGGAAGATTAAGAGTATCTAAGTATAGAAATATGAGAAAAATGATGTTACACACAGTGAATACCAAGGGCAAGCATAAAGTAGCTTTGAACAGGAATTACCAACATGTCTATTTTATTATAGCATAGTGCGAGAGAGTGGTCGTAGAAAGATTGCTAGGAGCTATGTGTGGGAGTTGTATGTCATGCCTGAAGGCCTGGGCTTGATACTACGGGGCTGTGAGAAAGGAAATGACATTTTCTGATTTGTATTTTAAATAAAGTGCTCTATTTGACATTTTTAGTAGTTGGTTTGAGGATTAAGAGTTGAGTCAGAGAGGCAAGATAGGAAACTATTGCATTACACCAGATGGAAATAAGATAAAAACCTAACTGGCAGAGTATAGATAGGGATAACACAGAGAATAGGGATTAAACATATATTGAGGAGATAAAAATAGGTAGAATTTAATTGATTGGATGTGGAGGCAAGTGGGAGAGGAATCCGGGATGACTTTCATTTTTTAGGTTGCTTGGGCCCATCAGCCTCTGAGAGCCTCAGTTTTCTAGTCTGTAAGATTGAATAATAATGTAGACACATCAAAGGATCAAATATGATTTCATATGCAAATCCCTTAGAGATAGCCTGGGCTATACTAGGCACAGATAAAGTACAGTTCTCTTTACTTCCTTTTCTGCAGAAATATATATTAGGAATATTGAGAAAGTCTTTCTGCAAATTTATAGTTTTCCTTTTAATCTCTGTCTTATTGAGTAAGGAGAATGAAACACAAGGCTACTGCTAGTTAGAGACAATCCACTAAATTTATTAAATTTAATGAAAATATCTCATTAATAAGTTTATATACATAGTAATTATTATTTGAATTGTTTTCTATAAAAAGTATTTAACTCGTTAAACACTTTTATTGAATACTAAAATATGCAATTTAATGCTTGTGAGAGAAAAAGAAATAAGCCAAATTACTTTCCATTGAGACTACACAAGAATTCCCAAATGTGAATCCCATGTATAATGACTTTGTGTTACATCTATGCACTTTATTACTACCATGGTAAATATGTTAGGATTTAATTGTCAATTAATTTATGGAATTTCATACAACTTTGTCCTGAGGCTATTTAGACTTTAAAAACATAATTTTTAAACATACAACTTAAAGTGCAAATACATCTTAAAGAAATAAAATAGTAAGATTATTGAGAGCTTTGAAAGAAACTGATTCTTCTAAAATAAGAACATTATTTTAGCAATAACACAGCAATAACATCTCCAATTGTCACTACTAAAGAAATATGAACATTTATAACTTATAATTTCTATCAAGATTATACGTTAATGGTATCTTTCGTGCTTGCATTCTGAAATCATATTACATGCTGATAATATGGTTATAGTCTCCTATGATAACCTCTAATAGTTTATACAAGAATGTTCTTATTGATATGTCAACTGTGAATTATTATTGTATAATAAATGGTGATGTTAAGTAAATCAAACACTAAATCTCATGCTTTAGAAATAAGTACTATCCTAAAACTTCCACTTATTTGCTCCATGTAAAATGATCTGAATTTTGTCTTCATTTGCTCACTATCTAAAGTTTCAGTGTACTTAAGCTTTCTCTCTAGTGTTATTTTTTCATTGAAAAGGAGTTTCCACACTTTATATAATAACATATTTGAAAAGTTTTTCATCTTTGTATTTTGGCCTACGAGCATACAAGGCTATATATATGTATATTTGTAAATATAGAGCCTATACACTAAATGTAGTAAATAATAACTGCTCAGCTTAGTCTCATGTGCATGGGCATGTCTCACTGAGAATCAATCAAGAATCAGTTTTTTAAAGAAAAGGAAAATAGAAATGCAATAAGAAACAACATATAGTATTTTCTTTAAAAATATTAATTTTCTTAAGATAGAAATAATTTTACAACAGTTAAAATGATGAGCTGAGAACAGGCCTCTGTGTTCTTTGTGTTCTTACCCAAAACCCAATAAAATGTTAAAAAGATGATGCATTGGAATTAGACCTTACAGAAGTCTACCCCTCATGTGCCTTATATTTAGGAGAATTTCTGATAGAAATATGCCGCAAATAAAAATTTAAAAACTAGGAGGTGCACACAAGTCGAAGTTAAAACACAACTCTATGTTCTGATAAAGCAGGGTATATCCCTAAGTGATAATATGAGATTTTTGCTTGATTTAGTTCTAAAGACAGATTGGAGGGGAAAGGAGATCATGGTACAAGTATCCTTCTAGGATGTGTTTAGGCACAAAATATATCAGACTTCAAAAGCAACTCTTCTTGAAGTTTAAGGTTTTAAGCAGAATATCAGAAGAATGGCAGGACTTATCTGGGAACAGCCAAGACAAGACCTGGTAGAACAGGTATCAATGTTAAGGAGTCTAGAGAAAGCCACAACATGTGCTGTGGTATAAATCAGGCTTCTGTTGGGAGATGGCTCTCTATGGATTTCTCATGCTCCTGCATTTTCAGGGCCTTCCGAGGAAAAGACATATTAAGTAATAAACAATCTTGGAAAATAGAGTTAGTGTTTCCCTCTGGAAAGATTTAAGATGTACTTTCCTGAGATGTTCCAGAGTAGTAAAGATAGAACCTTCTTTCTCTCCCTAGACATTTACTTATATTCCAGAGCAATAAAACTAGAGACACCTCTCCCCTCATACCCTTAGAAGAGATTTGCTTATATTCCAAGGTACTGAGTAATATCTTTCTCTAGCAGTCCCATAAAAACTGTTTCTCACTTTCAGGGTTTCTTACCTAAACCTAGTCTATCCAGTCCTCATCAAATCATATCACCCTGATGGGTATTGGAACACAAGAATTTGATGCAAGATGCTGCTCTGGCTGCCATTTTTGCTGTAAGTAATAATAATCTCTTTCTCTGACCCAAAGGTGGTCAAGAGATGGAGGTGGAGGTAGGGGTAGAGATAGATAGAGATGGAAAATTCATATCTATTTCCAGATCTATGGAACTACAGCAGGCTAACTTGCAAGTTGGGTAAAATCTCCATCTGTTCACACAGTTTCTGACTTAACAGCTCCAAAAGAAAACTGCTTTCTAGCAGAACAATTTTGTCAAATACAGAGAAGTTAGATAAAGCTGAAATTTCTTCTGGGATCACTCACAATTCTGGGCTTAACACTTCTGTTGGGTCTCTGAATCACTAAGCTCATAATATAAATTTCTGGAAGGAAAATTCTGAAACCACTCACTACATTTTTGAAAATCCATGGTGAACCCATGCACTCCACTTTACAGAAAATACCAAACCATCTACGGCCATGCCACCCTGAACAAGCCTGATCCTGTCTGATCTCAAAAGCTAAGCAGGGTCAGGCCTGGTTAGTACTTGGAGACCACCTAGGAAGACCAGGTGCTGTAGGTGTAAAAAAAAAAAAAAGGAAAATACCAAACTTGGATAGACCCCATAACAGATACACATGTGAACAAGACATAATAAATATGATAAAGTTCTGAAATAAAAGGATGACCAAAATGAAAGGAGACTTTAGCATTCACAGAGCATACTTTCATAGGAAATGTATAAGAGGAAATAAATTATGTGCATTCATGCAAAATTCTATAAAAAAATGAGGTGTGTGAGCAAGACATGATAAATATGAGATAACATGACAAAATTCTGAAAGAAGATAAAAAAGGATAACCAAAAGTCCAGTAGAAATTAAAAGGAAGATTATGAGAGTAAGACAGAATGAGAGAACTGCAGTAGGAGAATAAATACTGCAGAAAGTTTGAAAGAAAAGTGGGTTATTATAAAGGAGATTTTCTCCAGAATGTAGAAGGAAAGATTAAACTGTTTTAAAAAATGAGAAAAAGAATGAGAGATACGAAACAGACAATAGCTATTTGACAACATGAGTAGTAGGAATTTCTGAAGAAAAGATAATAAAAATTAGAGCAGAACAAAAAGTGGTTTTATAAATGAAAATATTTCTGAGCTGAAGAAAGTTCAATTTTTACAGATAAAGAGAAATCACCATGATAGAGTCAGACCTACTTAGAAGCATGTAATGTCTTCAACATCACATACAGCTAAGAAAAATTCTGAAGAAATACAATCTGGAACATCTAGAGAACAAATTCTAGAAATAAAACAGGATTTCAGTGACACAGGGCTGAAAGATGATAAGAAATCACTTTCTTTTTATAGGTATTGATGGATAAAGAGAAAACAAAGTTTAGCATGATTTGCTACCAACAGGGTTTAAAATGATAATAAAGGAGAAGAAAAAGACAGTAGGTAAGACTTTTTAAAGCCATTTCATACCTGTTGCAATGTGTAAAAAAATAATTTTGAAATTGAATTAATAAGTACTTGTCAACTAAGCTAACATAGATTGACAAATATGGCTATCCTGTATGTTGAATGTAAGTATGATAGAAGATAAATTTTAACAAAAATATCAACATATTTGCAGAAGTCTCCCAAACAGAAACTACAACATAGATATAAATCATTCCCTTTTTAGAAAAAAAAGTGTTAATGTAATTAAAAATACTAACCCTTCATTTCTTTATGGTACTATAATATTTATTTTTCAAATTTTTAATTTTTATTTGAAACTAGCACAATTATATATACAAGTTTAAAATAGGAATATTTTCATTGTCTGCATTTGTTTTCTGGCTATTATTATTTATTTTATTATTATTACTAAAAGTAATTTTATCAGATATAAGAAGGATATACATACTTATTTATTGATGTATAACAAATTGCCCCACAATTTAGCAGCTTAAAAACAAGAATTTAATATCTCACAGTTTCTGAGAGTCAGGAAGGCAGCAAGCCTGGTTTTGCTGGATGATTCTATACCATGTTCTCTCATGAAGCTGAAGCGAAGCTGTTGAACTGGGCTTTGGTCACTGAAAATTTGCTTGGCTCTGGAGAATCTGATTCCAAATTCATCCACATGGCTATTGGCAGAAAGCTCCAGTTTCTTGCCATGTTATCTTCTCCTTAGAGTATTTACCACATGGCTTTCCCCAGAGCAAGTAATCTATAACAGAAACCATGCTTTTTGTTTGTTTGCTTTTTGTTTTGTTTTTTAATAATTTAAACTTGGAAGTATATAGCATCACTTGTGTTATGTTCTGTCAGTCACACATACCAACCCTGATACAATGTGGAAGGAGATTACACAATAATATGACTACCAAGAGGCAGGGATCACTGAGGGCCATTTTAGAGGCTTTCAACCACGTGGCAGATATTGATAAATTCTCTGCTCTGCATTGCAAATATTCTGGGTATGCCACTTAGTTCCTATTATCTGGAATAAATTACTAATATTAATTTCATTTTCCACTTCCCATTTACATTCCATTTTTTTTTTTTTTATTCAGTATCTCAGCTGGTCAGTGTGCTTTTTCAGAGTAACATAAATTCTTATTTCTAAAAGATTTGAGTTTTTGGTAGATTTGCTAGCTTGTGATTGCTATAGTTTTTCACTCCTTTTTTAGGAAAAAAAAATGTGTTAATGTAATTAAAAATATTAACCATTTCAGCATATGGCAAAATTAGAAAATGCCCCAGTACTGGATCTGGACAGACTTCTTTCTCTCTGGACCATTGTTGTGTAGCCTGATGAAATTATTAGTTTTTTCTTGAGATTAAGAGCATACAAACCAGAAGGGTGTAGGGTTGCAGGGAGAGAAAACAATTTCCAATTAAATTGTTTATGAAGCGAGAGATGCCATTCACATTTATATCCTTTGTAAGCTACTGTAGTTGACATTGCTGCCCTTCCACCTATGGTGCTTTCAAAAGTTGGTTGAAAAGAAAACTTCAGTATGAGCCAGAGTGGTAAAGAGAATTACTTTTGACAACAACCAGAAACAAAAACAGAAAAATAAATCTTTTGAACTCTCTAAAATATAGCCACAAATGCAGCCCTATAGCTCAAAAGAGAAACTGCTTATTGCATAAGTTATGATTAATTTTCCAATTTAAGTACACAGGAAAAAAATAAGTGTGCATCCTATACTAAAAGAAAATTATTCCTGTGGGTCAAAAATAAGTCAAGAATACTGGCCCTTTTTGCCATTATCATTTTTCTTAGATTATTGAGGACAAGGAAAGATAACATTAAATATCCTTTTTTAAAATTCTTCTCTTTGGTTCTCCAATATAGGATAGGTTAGAGAGAATTTTTCCTTCTCCATCTCTTTTTCAATATGTAAGGATAATTCTAGAAATATGGTGGAAGAGTAAAAAGGGGTTCTAAAGCTAGCACACTTCCAGAATTAACTTTGAATAGCTGTATTATCAGTATTTGATAGTATTGGCTTTCCAATGTCTTTTCCATATCAGTTTAGTAATTATATGTTTAATGAGATTTTCGTATGTCTTTTTTCTTTTGTTCAACCAATTTTCTTCTGTTACATGATTGCTTGTTTAATGAACACACAACATACACCCTGAGCTAATAGCAATAGCTACAGAGTGACCAGGGATAAGGTCTTACCAAATATACTGTTAAAACCACATTTGTATTTGATTTCCTGTTCTCCTCTAAGGGCTACATTCATTAACGCTAAAGTTTAAACCACTGATTAAACCCAGTTACAAAAGATGAAATCACTAGTTAATTGTTCTTAGAGAATTTTGGCAGACAGGAAAAAAAAATCTGTTGCCTCTAATAGGAGAGATGAATCTCCAAAAAATAAAAACAAGCAGAAGTGTTCCTGGCAGTGGTAATTACTCAAAAGTACTTGATGACTAAATAATCTATTTATTTAATTAAGGCACCTAGTTCCGAATAAAGGAGAGTAGCCTCCCCTTGCCTGGAAATCTAAACATTTGGTAAATATCTTCAGATGTAATGCTTATCCTCAACATCTGCTCCCAGCGTTCCCCACTGCCTCCAGGAAAATAACCAAGGTCAGGACTCAGCACAGCCTGAACAAGAAACAATCTAGAGTATAGGAGGAAATGTTTATAAAATGAAGGAAACATAACACCTAGCTAATATGTAGCAGCAGGATCCTCAAGAATGTATGAGATGGCTTTAAACTGGAGTGGATACAGAATACAGGATGGTGAAGGGATAATTTAATGAAATAATTCAGTGTTTAACATTATGGCAAGAGTACTTGCAACATGGCCTAATACCCTGCTGGTATGGTTTTTTGAAGCTTGTACATGACAATGGGCTATCATGAGATGGAAATTAGAGAATTGCTTTGATAGAACATTAAGAAACAGATGGAAAGTCTCAGAGAGGAGGGATTGTGAGAATGGATTTATTATAAGAGAATGGAGGATTCTTCCCTTCCTTCCCTTGTTCATGGGATAGCCCAGTGGACACGTAGGCAAAAATACATACTGGTAAACTTAACATTAGCAGCTTTGAGAAGCTTGGTAAGAGTAGCCTTTTATCGTTGCCAATATTAGATACTCTCATGATTTTGTGCTTCCTAAAATCACTGGGGAGATTAGATTATAGAATGGCAAAACCACGAGGTAGTACCAAAAGCAAAAAACAATTGTTTGAATCTTTTTCAAAACTTTTTATTTTGAAATAACTTTGCACTTACAGAAAAATTTGCAAATATAGCATAGAGTCTACACCCATGCCACCCTGAAAAAGCCCGATCCCACCTGATCTCGGAAGCTAAGCAGGATTGGGCCCGGTTAGTACTTGGATGGGAGACCACCTATGAAGACCAGGTGCTGTAGGCGTAAAAAATAAAAAATAATGGATTGTAAGCTGACAAGGCCCTTGCAATCTATGAGGTCAACCAAGGGTTGCCTCGCCTAAAAAAAATAAAATAGAAAAATAAAATAAAATAAATAGCACAGAGAGCTTTTCCAGAAATGGCAGTAGAACAACTGGATATCCACTTGCAACAGAATGAAATTGAGCTTCTGCTTCACACCATATACTGTATAAGAACTAACTCAAAATGAATCATTGATCTAAATGTAATAGCTAAAACTATAAAACACTTAGAAGAAAAGATAAAAGTAAATCTATATGAGCTTGGATTGGGCAATAGTTTCTTTAATAAGACACCAAAAGCTCAAATGAGAAAAGAAAAATATAGATAAATTGGACAGCATCAAAGTTACAAACTTTTGTGTTTCAAGGGCTACCATCAAGAAAATTAAAAAACAACTCATGGGAGAGAAAATATTTGCAAATTATTTATCAGATAAGGGAATTGTGCCTTGAATATATAAAAAAAATCCTTACAACTTAAAGATAGAAATATAAATAATTCTATTTAAAAATGGGTGAAGAATGTGAATAGCCATTACTCCAAAAAAAAAAAAAAAAGCAAATGTCCAATAAACACATGAAAAGATACTCAGCATCATTAGTCATTGCGGAAATGCAGGTCAAACCCACAATGCGCTATCACTTCAAACCCACTAGGATGGCTAAAATTGAAAAGACAAACACACAAGTGTTTGGGAGGGTATGTAGAATTGGAACTCCTATATTGCTGGTGGAAATAAATATAAAATGATGCAGCTTTTTTGGAATGGTTTGACAGAACTTTAAAGTATTAAACATAGTATTACCACATGAACTTACAATTCTACTTCTAGTTATATACCCAAGAAAGGGGACAACATAGCTCCACACAAAAACATTCACATGAATGTGTATAGTATCATTATTTATCCAAAAAAATGGAAACATCCCAATGCCCATCAACTGATAAATAGATAAACAAATGTGGTATATTAACCATAAAATGAAGTGAAATATTGACATGTTACAATATTGATTAATCCTGAAAACATCATACTAAGTGAAAGAAACCAGTAAAAAAAAAAAAAAAAAAAGACACATTATATAAATGTCAAGACCAGGCAAATTCATAGATAGAAACTAAATTAATGATTACCAGGGGGCAGAGTTGGAAGAGGGGGAGGATGAACGACTGCTAATGAGTATGGGATCTCTTTTTGAGGTGACAAAATGTTCTGAAATTAGATAGTCGTGACAGTTGCACAGTTCCAAATTGTACATTTTTAAAGAGTGAATTTTATGGTGTATGAATTATATCTCAATAAAACTATCATTTAAAAACCAAAACAACACAAAATCTGATCAAAAATTTGAAAAGCTTTATAGCTATCAAAGAAATTTTTTAAAAATAGCACAGAGAGTTCGTATATACTCTTCGCTCAGCTTCCTCTAATGTTAGCAACTTATGTGACTAGTAAAATTACCCAAACTGGGAAATTAACATTGATATGGTATTAGTAACTAAACTATAGAGCTTATTCAAATTTCACCAGTTTCGCCACTAGTGTCCATTTTCTGTTCCAGGATTCATTCCAGCCAGGGAGAAGTATGTCTGGAACGAGGGAATACCCTTGAATCTCTCTTCAATCTTTTAAAATATTTTTAACTCTGAGATAAAGGATTATAATATTCTTTGAGACAGAAAGAAATTGAAGGGAGGACAAAAAAAGCCCTCAAGATAGAGGAACAGATGCTATGTGAAATAAGTCACACCGAGAAAAACAGATACTGTATGATCTGACTTATATGTGGAATCTTTTTTTAAAAAAAATGAACTCATAAATAAAGAGAACAGATTGGTGGTTGCCAGAGGCAAGGGTGGGGGATGGGCAAAAGGCTGAAGGTGGTTAAAAGGTACAAACTTACAGTTACAAAATAATGTACTTATATGCACGACTATAGTTAACAATACTTTCTCGTATATACTCATTCTCCACATAATAATGTTTTTGGTAAACGATGAACCATATATACAACAGTGGCCCCATAAGATTATAATGAAGCTGAAAAATTTCTATTGCCTGGTGATGTTATAGCCATGGTGATGTTTTAGCTCAGTGCATTACTCACGTGTTTGTGGTGATGCTGGTATAAGCAAACCTACTGTACTGCCAGTCACATAAAAGTATAGCACCTACAATTATGTACAGTACATAATACTTGATAATGATGATAAATGACTATGTTACAGGTTTATATATTTACTATACTATAATATTTATCCTTACTTTAGCATCTACTCTTTCTACTTATATAAAAATAGTTATCTATGTTTAAATATGTTTAGATACACAAATACTTACCATGATGTTACAGTTGCCTACAGTATGCAGTACAGTAACATACGGTACCTGTTTGTAGCTTAGGAGTGATAGTCTATACCATATAGCCTTGGTGTGTAATAGGCTGTACCATCTAATTTTGTGTAAGCGTAATCTTTGATGTTTGCAAAATACAATGACACATTTCTCAGAATGTATCCCCATTGTTAAATGAGGCATGACTGTGTTTGAAAGTTGCTGAGAGAGTAGATCTTAAAAGTTCTCATCAAAAGAAAAAAAAATGTGTAACTATGTGATGGTAGATATTAATTAAACTTATTGTAGTAATCATTTTGCATTATATATATGTGTACATATATATGTGTATATATATATATATATATATCAAATCATATTGTACACCTAAAACTAATACAGTGTTATATATCAATTATAGCTCAATTAAAAAATATCTGTAGTTGCCAAGGTCTTGGGTGGGGCAAGGCCGAGGAGGCAGAAAGGGATACATAGAAAGAATAGGTAGAACACAGGGGTTTTCTGAAGAAATGAAACTAATCTATATGAAACAGTAAATAAGGGTGAGTACATGTCATTCTACATTTGTCAAAAGCCATAGGGGCTAAAAAGAAAAAAATGAGCCATAATGTAAACAATGGATTTTTTGATAATGATGTGTCAATGATGATTCATTAATTGTAACAAATGTACCGCACTGTAAAGAGATACTGATGGTGGGGAGGCTATGAGAGAGGAGGATTAACATGTAAGAACTCTCTGTACGTTTTGCTCAGTTTTGCTATGAAACTAAAATTGCTCTAAAAATTAAAAATTAATTTTGAAAATACACTAGGTGACATTAACAGCAGATTAAACATTGCAGAAGAAACAATTAGATAGTGACCAATTAAACATTGAAGACATAACAATGTAAACCATCTAAAATGAAACATAGAGAAAAAAATGACTGAAAATATGTAAACAGAACTGCAGTGAGCTGATGATCAACACTATTAACTAAATTGACTTACTCTATGCCCACAAATATGATAACCTAGATGAAATGAAAAAATTCCTTGAAAGACACAATCTGCCAAAACTCACGCAAGAAGAAACAGATGATCTGAATAGGCCTATATCTATTAAAGAGATTGAATCAATAATTAATAACCTTTTAAAACAGAAAGCACCAGGCCCTGCTGGGTTCACTAGTGAATTCTATCTATTTAGAGAAGAAATTATACTAGTTCTCCACAATCTCTTTCAGAGAATAGGAACAGAGCGAATATTTCCTAATTCATTCTGTGATGCCAGCATTACCTTTATACAAAAAAAAAAAAAAGACAGTATAAGAAAACTACAGACTATATCTCTTTTGAACATAAATCTTCAACAAAATATTAACAAATAGAATTCAAAAAAAATGTAAAAAGAATTATACACCAAGAACAAGTGGGATTTATTCCAGGTAAGCAATGCTAGTTCAACATTTAAAAATCAACTAAATTTTACCTGTCATATCAACAGACTAAAAAAGAAAAATCACATGTTCGTATCAATAAATTCAGAAAAGCATTTGATTAATTAATTAATGATAAATACATACATAAATAAATAACAAGATAAAGGAGTAGAAGAGAAATGCCCTGAAAATGTGGTAGAGGAAACAGCTATTATGAGACTGAATCTCAGTCACAAACCTGGCCATAGAAGATATATAGCATTCCTTAATTTTCGTTAATCAGCCTAAATCTGTTTTGTAATCCTTACCCTACCAGTCTGGCTAAAAGCTCCATATCAGTCATCCAGCTCTTCACCTTATGTCCAGAGATATCCCTCTTGTCTTCATCCAGCCACATGTACTAGTTCCCATTGGCTCATTCATGTGGTCCCCCACCTCATGCCATTCACTCTGATGCATCTGTATCTATTATCTTTAGGGCCTTAGAATTTTAAATGAGAGTGGGGACCCATATGTCTAGGAAGTAGCTTCCCTAAGTATAACAGTGCAAGCTTCTGAAATCTTGGCACATTTCTTAGATGCTTTTAGAGAATAAGGAACAAGTCCCTACTTCCTGCAGCATCCACAGAGAGGAATCTCCTTAATTTTCAAGCCCATCCTGAAGTCATTTTTACCTTAATCTCTCCAGTGAGTTTAGGTTTTGCAAAAGATAAGCTTCGTTAGCCTTGAAAAAATGCCTAAAGGAAAGAATATGCAAGGGATGGAGTTTCTTACTGGGAGAAGGGCAATGAAGCAGAGAAGATACAAATCACAGTAATAAATACACAATTTATCCTATCTCACAGACAAATAGGCAATTCAAACAGAGGTAAGTGCTGACTGGAGAATTATCAAATGTTGTAGAAGAGGTATCTTTAATTCAGACTTGGGGCGGTAAAGGGAATTTCATGAAAGAACTAACGTCTAAGCTGAAACCTGAGAGATAAATAATAGTTAGCCAGGGAAAGGGGAGTGGGGTGAGAAGCTAGTGTGTATAGTCTCTGAGGACAAGAAAAAAGGCAGGCTTGAAACATTGGAATGGATTCAGTGAGTCCACAGATCACAAAATGAGATAAAATGCTGAGTGATGAACTTGAGAGTTATGAATAGGTTAAATTGATGCAGAAGCTTGTAAACCACAGTAAGAAGTCTGGATTTCACTCTGTGAACGACAGAAAGTCATTAAAATGTTTTAAGCCTGGGAAAGACAAAATCAAAATTTCACTTGAAAAGATCTTTTTAGTTTCAAAGTATGCAGCTGAGGTGGAGAGTAACCCTGGTGGTTAGTGAACAATACCAGAAGTGAAAAAACTCTTCCAATAATCCTCAGGAGAAATGATAGTAGTATGACCTTGAGAAGTAGCAGAGGAAGTGGATAAAAGTGGACATATTTCAAAGATATGAGGTCGTACAATCTACTAGATGTGACAATATTATATTTCAAGGAATCTATAACTCCATCGACTTAAAATATATCATTTTATATAACACTAGAAAGGAAAATTCTGCCAGTTAATAAAATATGATACACCATTGATTGTTAGAAGCATCACAATTTCAAGGATGTAAAATGTGCGGGGAAATGTACATTATAGACAGATTGAATGTAGAAAGAGAGAGGAGTCAAAGATGTGACTGGGAAACTGAATAAAAAGTTAATGAGTGGGCAACTGAGACATAAACGTGAAGATTGGGTAGGAGAGGGATGAGAAATAATAATCTTGGTTTTGAATATGTTACATTTGAAGTATCTGTGTGATATCCAAGTGGAAATGTCTAGCAGTCAATTTGTTATGTGTGTCTGGAATATAAGTAGATGTCTGAACTACAGATAAAAAGATTTGGGAAAATTTCAGAGTGTATATGAAAAACAAAACTGATGGAAGGAGAGAGTGGTCAACAGTATCAAACAGTACTAAATGATTTAGTAAAATAGAAACTTATTTGTTTCCACTGGATTTTTTTTTTTTTTAATGGGCAGGCACTGATAGAGGCTGGGCAAAAATTGGCCCTCAGTAGGAAAGCAGGATAGTCGAGTGTGAGAAAAAGAAGAAATTAGTAGAATAAGTTTACTGGAGAGACCAATGTTGAAAAAAGGTACATAGATGAACAAAGAGAGGAAGAACATTAGAAGCAAATTTTACCTAATTCACAAATTAGCCAAGATGGAACCTATATTTAATCTAGAACATATATAATCTAGAACATTTATATATATATAATTTAGAACATTAAATTTTTTCTTCAGTAAGAATTCTATTGCATTAACTTCCCCAATTTTATAATTTGCTGAAGAAGATTATGTATTAGTCATAAAGGAATAGAAAATCATCAATGATATCCTGTTCACATATATATTATAGATTGAATTATGTCCCCTACATCCAATTCACATGTTGAAGCTCTAACCCCCAGCGTGGCTGTATGTGGTGATAGGACCTTTAGAAAGGATGAGACTCTAATCCAATAGGACTGATATCCTCATAAGAAGAAAAAGAAACACCAGAGATGCATGAAAACAGAAGAAAGGCTATGTGAGGACACAGCAAAAAAGGTGGTCATTTGCAAGCCAAGGAGAGAGGGCTCAGGAAAAGTCACCTCTGCCAGCACCTTAATCTTGGACTTCCAGCCTCCAAACTGTTAGAAAATCTCTATTGTTTAAGGTACCGAGCAGGAGAGAGGGTGGGAAGAAGAGAGTGTGGGAGGCAGGGAAGGGAGAAGGAAAATTAATGCTGCTAAATTTCCATTCATAGATCACAGTAATAGTCAAATTTCATGAGCTCTTTTCCCTTAAGTTAGAATTTAATATTTAATTATAACTTGGGTTTCAAATGTTCCGCTATGAGTTTCATTTAAATAGTTTTTTATTAATATTTTAAAATCTAGTGTTTAAGCCAAGAACATTTTAACTAAAATTATTCTAATGAGAACACCCAAAAATATTTAGTTTATTACCTGAAATATTTAGCTTAAATATTGCTAGGCATAACTCTTGGCAGAAAACTGAAATTACTTTCCAAAGTATAAACACACAGCAATATATTTTTATGACTTGTGGATATAAACTTTTCTTACCCTGACATTCCTAAAACTCACTGTCATGGAGCTCAGTGGACAACTAACTAATTATGAATTTTAGGGTTTGATTTTTACTGACTCAGCACTTCTAGTTGGTATAACACATTTACTGAAAACCAGTTTCTGCCTTCCATTTCCAAGCTTTAAGTCAATATATCCCGTAAGTATACTAAACAAGTTGAGAAGTCAGTTTGGAATCTTTAAGAATTGATACTACATTTAGAGGCATTCATTTCATATATGGCATACTTACAATAATTATGCTATAAGAGCATCAGTTTTAAATGCAAATATTGCTGATCAGTTCAGTTGCACAGAATTCCCCTTGAAAGAATATTTTGTGTACAGCATAAATATGAGGCATTTATACTTGGATATCTCTCAAATCTGATATGTATGCCATCTTCACTCCAAATTTCCATATTTTGTGGTTATATAATAGGATTCTATTTTTGACTATTTGCTATAAGCATCGATGCTAATCCTTGACTTGAGAACAGCAACCATGTTAGAAAGACATCTGTGAATATAAAGTAGACAATGTTTTGGTGGGTACCAACATACCTACAGAAAAATGTAAAGCCCTTCTCTCCCTAAATTGCACTGTTGGAAACTTTAACAAAAATATTAATTTTACAAGCTCTGCAGCTTGAACTTTCATTCCTGCCTTAATATGTTAACGAGAATACATTAAAAGAGAATGGTACCAAACTTTCAGGGTAGGTCCTATATTACTTATTTCTGGAGTTTGGGAATAATGCAAGGAGTGCCTGGGTGATAGAAAGCTCAAAATACACATTCATTGGCTCAAACTCTATTAGGGCAAGACTGTTAAAAGGATATCAGAAACTTAGAAACTCTAGCCCCTCTGGAGAAAAGATAATGAGTTGTATTTGTGCAGTGCCCACCACAAATGCATCTAAGCTAGTGGAAAGGTGAGTTGAAAAGGAACCTGTGAAGGCAAATTGTTCTTGCTCTCACCCTCTTTAGATCATTTTTTCTTTAGTATGGACATGATTTTTCTTCAGAAACTGAAGAAGCGTGCAGATGGTGAAATGCCTGAAGCAAATGTAGGATGCGTATATTCCTCAAACAATAAGGAAATCAGTTTGAGAATTTTGAGGATTAAGGTGATGTCTCGGCCAGGCTTTCCTATAAAAGCAGAGCCTGAGGCAAAGGCTTGCCTCATAGGGTTTGTTTGGAAAGTGATTTCAGGAAACAGCAGTAAAGGTCAAGGTGAATAAAATAGTGATGAATGTGTCTGAAAGTTGGCCACAACTATTGGAGACTAATGCTCAATTCTGAGAATTCTGAAGAGATGTATGAAGCACATCTCATGAGGAAAATAAAGGGGATAAGCATTGATCCATCAGTTTCTGCACCCCACAGGTCTCCCCTGCTTTTCTAGTTTATGCACACATGGGTGTTGCATAGGTTGCTGTGGGCATTCTAAGCTGTGGCATCAAAGAAGCCCATGGAGCTGTCATGTCGTACTTGCATGAACTGATGTAATACTGGTCTTCACAGCAGTGGTTGGCGTAAGAGAACGGCTAAGAGGATTTGATGTGTTGCACAAAAGTTCACTCCTTTCACTTTTCAGATCCATTTGTACCCACTATTAAGTCCAACAGTTCTGGTGGTGGCCAGCCACAATACCTGAAAGGATTTGAGATTGTTAACGAGAGACCCTCTTGCCTAGCTTGTCCCAAATCCATAGCTGATATTCAGCACTTTCCTTCTCCATCATACACTTTATATTTCTCTCATTCTATGCCAATTCAGCTGGTCTAGGACTCTTGACTGTTACATTATCAAGACCTCATCTTCTGATGTTTTGTATCTGTGATGGTTAATTTCATGTGTCAACTTGACTGGGTCATGGAGTGCCTAGGTATTTGAGCAAACATTATTCTGGGCGTTTTTGTGAGGGAGTTTTAGATGAACTTAATATTTAAATTGATACACTGAGTAAAGTAGATTGCCCTCCCTGATGTAGGTGGGTCTCATCTAAGCAGTTGAAGTCCTCAGTGGAACTAAAAGCTAAGCCTCCCTGAATAAGAGGGAATGCCCCCATGCTTGACCACCTTTCAAGCTGGGACACTGATTTTTTCTCTTGCCTTTTTAAAGGGTCTTCCAGGGTTTCCAGTTTGTTGACAGCAGATCTTAGAATTTGTCTTCTGGAGAACCCTGACTAATACAATATCCTTAGTTGCCTTGCCCTTGTGAGTCATGGTTGCTGAATTGCCCATTCACAGCAACCTCTGGACACAGAGCATGCCTTCTCATCTCCTGCCCTGCATTTCTCATACTTCCCTTTTTTATTGATGCCAATACCTAGCTATGTAATGAGTAATTTCTTTCTTTAACTTTCTCAGGAAGTTTTTAGCTTCTGCCCAGAAAGTTTCAGAGACAAGACTATCCTACGAGGCTGCCTTGTAGCATAGCTAGCCTATCTCCCTATTATAAATTGCCTCCTTACAATATTCCAAAATCTGTTTTCTGTCCAATCCTTCTTCCTAATAAAAGTTTGAAACTTGAAAATAGAAACTATGCCTTTCCTTTAGCTGAAGATATCTGATGTTTCCTCATATAATATCATGGCTCCAGTTCTCTCATCTCTCCATTTGCTTTCCTTGAACACAGGTCAGTGTGTCTGTGGCCATTTTAAAGTGTTGTACTGAAGTGGCCACAGGACTCAGCTATAGTCTTACCAGTGCAAAACGAAGAGGCTATTTTTGTGTCTAGATAATTCTGCACCACTTTGATTGGCTCTGATTGGAACTTGCCTATTTGTGCATTTATCCTCTGACAATATGCATATAAGCATCCTCAATCTCACTGTATGTCTTCCACCAAAATAAATTTATCTGAGACTTTTTCAGTCCTCACAGTCACATCCAATAATGATAAACTCTGGCCACCTGCCTGAGGCATCGCTTCCCAAACTCCTAGCAGCAGTTTAAGGAGACAGAATATCAATTGATGAGAATTTGAAAAATTGCAGCATATTTTAACCGTTCCCCACATAGGTACAGAAAATTTCATTTGTAAGTAAGAAAAACTGGCTTTAGTCCCAATAGCTGAATATTTTTATTTAGAAGCTTTGGAGCCTAGAAATATTTACTTTCATTCAACATTGCTAAGCCAATGAAGAGACACTAAAATTCCTATTTCTCCCAATCCCAGTATCACAGGCAAACTCTCCAGGTCAGTCAGTCCATCTCTCAGAATGAATATGACTTATGATAAATGCCATGTTATCAACCCCTTTTGACCGTGATTTGACTGAACTGAACTGTTTAATTTTACTTACAAGGATTAGTAAGTGTTCTGCCCATTGTATTATAATGGAGTTTTAATTGGACTTCACTACAGCCAATCAAATAAATTACAAATGAGGTCAGGACATCTCCCTGCTTTGAAAAATATATTCAATTATGGGCAATGCCTTTTGTGTATTATCTTCAAAGGTTAGAAGTATTAATTTGCTCAGATATTTGAGGGCAGGGGGGAAGAAAACATGCCAATTTGTTTTAACTCTTATTTTGGAACAGTTTTAGGTCTACAGAAAAATTGCAAAAAGAACACGGAGAGATCACATAAACTCCACACCTAGAGTCTCCCATTAACACACCCACATTAGTAATGGTACATTTGTCACAATCAATAAACCAATGTTAGTACATTATCATTAATTAAAGTCCATACTCTATTCAGATTTCATTAGTTTTTCTGTCCTAATGTCCTTCCTCTGTTCCGGGATCTCATTCAGGATATCACATTCCATTCAGTCATCATCTCTTCTTAGATTAATGTTGGCTGTGACAGTTTCTCAGACTTCTTATGATCTTGACAGTTTTGAGTAGTTCTGATAAATTATTTTGTAGAATATCCCTCAGTTGAGATTTTTGTGATTTTTTTTTCCCTCATAATTAGACAGCTTATGAGTTTAGGGGAAGAAGGACACAGGGATAAAGTGCCATTCTCATCACATCACATCAATAGTATTTTCTGTACACATGACTTATCACTCTTGGTGTTGACCTTGATCATCAAGCCAAGGGATCAAATTCAATGCTATTTTTAAAAAATCAAAATTAAGACTACCTCTGATTTAAACAATGTCTTAAAACATTGTGTGCGGTACTTAAGGAGTGGGAAGTTATGCTTCCCCTCCTTGACGGCAGAGTATCTGTATAAAGTATTTGTAATTCTTCTATATGGGCTATTTATTTATTCTCCCCCATTTACTTATTTATTCAATCATTAATTTATATCGGTATGGATCATGCATATTTATTTTATAGTCATGGTTATAATCCAATCCTACTTTATTTATTTTGCTGTTCAGATTGTTTCAGTTTTGGCCATTGAGAGCTATTTCAGTTGTCTCTGCTTGTCCCTTTGACTTACTCCCATCATTGTGTGTATGTGTGTGTGTGTATGAACATTTCCTTATGTTCTGACACCACAAGATACTCTAGGCTTATCTTGTATATTTCCTGCTTCAGTCTTATAATTAACCATTTCTCCAAGGAGCCCTGGTTCTTTTTATTAGAGAATGATATTAGAGACCAAGATCATTGTGCTAGAAATGCTCATTGCTTCAGGAGTGTCTAGGCCCTCTCAACTGACAGAGCAAGGAAATATATGTGTATATAATAAACTTATCCTATTATTTATTTACCTAACTATACATATAAATACAGACATTATATTAAGTAATATGGTTTTTAATTAATGAAATATAACTTATTAGGTCAAACTATATGAATTGCTATTTTACATATCAAAAAATGGTCAGTTTTACATGGCTCAAACTAAAGCATAGAGAAAGAACATAAAACAAAATATGTGCAGTTTAGCAAATATCCATGTAAATCATACTTAGCTAAAAAGGAAAAAGAGCATTGCCAACATACATACATATCCCCACCACAGACTCTTTTTCACAAGAGGTAACTGCTCTCTTAATGTTTGTAATGATTATTTTTTTACTCACTTTACCTACAAAGTAAGTTTTAATACCTAAGTATGTGTTCCATAAATATATAGTTTTTCTGTTTTTACTTTTATTAAAATGGAATTTTAGTACATGTAACATTTTCTGTCTTGTGAGATTCATCGTGTTATATGTAGCTTTAGTTCATTCATTTTTATTGTCAATGATTTATATAGTATAAATGTGCAATAATGTATTTATCTATTTTACTGTTGATTGATATTTGTAATATTGTTTTGAATAGAAAATGGAGGAGCAGCATAATTACATTTTGAATTATTTTCAGTTTTCTTGGCATCATGAAATTTCAAATTAATCGATATTTTAAAAGAACCAAAGTTGGGACTACCTTTGATTTAAACAATGTCTTAAAGCACATAACCACCAGGAAAACTTTTGATTATAATTTGGCCCTCTAGTAATTCTGCCTACGGAGAGAAAATTATATGACTCATGACAAGGATTTTAGTTTCTGTGACAATTGGACTTTTCATTGTGAATGAAATAAATTGGCAGTATGTTTTTATACATCTGTCTCGGGGGTTGGATAATGAGTCCATCACAAAGAAATGAATCTCCTTTTGACATATTGATAAAATCAGGTAATAAATTTCAATTCATGAGACCTCTTGAGAGGCAAGCAGGCCATCTTCCACGGACATAAATATACTGTTCTCCTTCAACTGTGAACATAATCAAGTAAGAACCTAATATTTTACTTGAACTTGTACAATAGCTAACTCCTATGCTCCCAGGTATGGGCAAACTGAATAAGAAGATTCAACAAAAATCCTTCCAGGAGTTTATTAATGTTTCTTATAAGGCTTTTTATAACATTCTTTCAAGTAATCTGTACTTTTCATAATTTACTCATTCTGTTTTACCTGTCCTAACTATATGCTTTTGTCTATGACAGAGTTTTTTAAGAGCACAAAATTCAAAATATAGCATTAAGAAACAGCATTAAAGATTTTAAAGAAAAATATAGATAACTGTATTTTTAAAAGTACTGTATGCATTCAAAATACCTTCAGGGTGTTGCATTTAATTCAGAGAAAAGTAGGTCAAACCTTCTAAAATCAATTTCTAATCAAATAGCTACTCTGTACTCTTATAATATTTGTTTTATAGCTCTTTCATTAATGCCATTCTACATTTCTGTCCCAAACAAAATTACATGACTTTTATGTTAACCACTAGAACATTTTTTATTTCTTGTATGGATTTATGTTAGAACAAAAGCAAAAACAATTCAACTTTAAAATAAATTGTATAGGCTTTCATTTTAATCCTCTTTTAATTCTCTAAATGCATTTTGATTAATTTTATAACAAATTCTGGGAAATGAAAGACAAGAAATCTATTTTTTCAATTTCCCTTTCTCATATTAGGCTCTTCAAATGCATGGATCTTACAGATGTAAACAAAGTTTATGAACCCTTTTAGATAAGTTTAATATACTTCAAGCATTTAGTCAATTTCTGTGATAATTTTATAGTCTTGTTAAAAAGCATTCACATTGGAATTAAAGCTGAGAAATGAATGACTTGGCTTGGGTGTATCTGTCATTCACAACATATCATCATTTGCTAGGCATATTGAATACTGAATTGTGTACAAGATCACAAGCAAATAGCTTAGTGCAGATTGAAGGGAGTAAGAAAAAGAAGCAAGGATTAAGTTAATTTGAAAATACTAAATTTATTAAATGAATTACATAATTCAAATACTTTATGTTAAATTATTAATTATCTTTCAATAGTTATATTCAATGGTTGTTTAAAAATTAAAAAAAAATCACTGTACTTTTTATGAAAGCAGATACCATTCCCTATCTTGCCCATTTTTCAGTCAACAGAAAAGGGCACCATAGTTTCCAAAAAAATAGTAAGTGATATTGAAAAAGTGTTTACTGAATGATTGAATGAATGATTAGTAGCCACTATATTCAAGAAGTCATTTGTTGATATATTTCCTATGGCAGAAAACAATTTCTGTAAAGTGCAACTTGAATGAAGGTCATTAACATATTGAAAGTACTGTTAATTTCTACTATAGTGCTTCATAGACTATTTTAGGAGCAAATCCATATAAAATAAATATTGCCAGAAATGCAGTGGGATTCGATAAATATCTTAACATCATAAAATATTTTAAAATGATTAAAAGATTTTAATTAAATAAAAATGGTACAAATTTGTTTAATTATGTGATTAGTGTCAATTTGCATTATGTCCATGCCCAGAGACATTTAGATAGAGCCAGGATATTATTAATGACTTGCTTATATGTTTATAACTGTGAGACAGTTATAGATTAGGGTACAAATAGAGAACAAACTATCTGACATATACGAGTTTAGAAAAAAAAAAATTTTATTTGTAATGCTAGCACTTTGAATAAGAAAAAGGTCAATAATTCTTCTCCAAGTGCTACAATCTTCATAATCTAGGCTCCTAGCAAAGGGCTTAGAATAGAGTAGACACTCTAGTATTTATTGAGTTATTTGAATTTTTTTTAGGTACTACATGTAAATGTTCAATGTTCAATGTAAGTAATATAATATGTTGAAAACTATTTATATGTGCTTTTCATCAATAGAACATATAAACTTATTGAGAATAGAAGGTATACATTTGTTTGCTTTATCTATCCAACAGTCTGCTTAGCACTCATAAACAGTAGACACTTAAAAAATGCTTATAATTCACAGTTAATGAAGGGGGATTATTACAAAATACTTAAGAAGTAAATATAGACTGCTATTAAGATGGGGCTAAGTGAAATAATGAACTCACTTTTGACTACTGTTATTCTAGAAATTTATCATTTCTCATATTGATGTAATACAATAAAAACTGAAACTTCATTTGATCAAGGTCATGCAACCAGGAAGATTTAAGATTCAGACCCAAGTTTACTTATATTCCCCTCCTCCCCACCACCTGATTCCATCCCTACCCCCTCATTGCTGTATCCCACCACACCAATGTGCCCAGTCACACTGCTGCCCAGTAGTTTTAACGTGCACTAAATTCCACAAATTATACTTCTCAACTAAATGTCTCTTTTTATCTTGACAGATTCTCCCTTTAGAAAGCAAGTAAGTGCTAGAAACAGCTAGTAAGCATTAGGATAGGTGTTATATAGGCACATCTTACAGCAGTAAGGCACAATGAACTTCTCTCTCATTCTAGAAACATAGAATCCAATCTCCTTTTATGTTAAACCATTTCAAGGGGTCATTCATTCACCTCTGTAGTTCAGTACGATGGTAGCAATACACCACGATGTAATGTTACAACTTAATATTTAAAACTGCCTATAAAGGTTCATTGATTTACTGGTCAATTCAAAGAATCATTGTTATGCATTGAATTGTGTCCCCCATCCACAATTCATATGTTGAAGCTCTAAAACCCTAGTCCTCAGATCATGACTGTATTTAGAGATAGATTCTTTCTTTCTTCCTTTCTTCCTTTCTTTTTTCTTTCTTTCTTTCTTTCATTTTATGTTTTTTGTTTGTTTGTTTTTAGGTGAAGCAATCCTTGATTGACCTCACAGATGGCAAGGGTCTTGTCAGTTTACAATCCCTTGTTTTATTTTTATTTTTTACACCTATAATACCTGGTCTTCATAGGTGGTCTCCCATCCAAGTACTAACCAGGCCCAACCCTGCTTAGCTTCCGAGATCAGCTGGGATCAGGCTTGTTCAGGGTAGCATGGCTGTAGACTAGAGATAGATCCTTTAAAGAGGTAATTAAAGTTAAAAGAGCCATAAAGGTAGGACCCTAAGCCAATATGACTGGTGTCTTTATAAGAAGCAGAAGAGACACGGGGATGCGGGGATGCGGGGATGCGATTGCTCACAGGAAATGTCGCAAGAGGCCACGGAGAGAAACCAAACCTACAGACACTTTGATCTTGGACTTCCAGCCTTCAGAATTGTGAGAAAATAAATTTCTATCGTTTAAGCTTCCCACTCTGTGGTATTTGCCATAACAGTCCTAGTAAACTAATACAACTGGAGAAATTCTAATTTCAGTTGAATCTGGGGCCTTTTTATACATAGATGATGTAAAATGTGTGTGTGTGTGTGTGTGTGTGTGTGTGTGTAAGGGTAGGGTGCTATTGATTGGTTGTGTTATTTCTATTGAATTTCTAGAAAGATACTGATATGATTAGCATTCACTTCCACAATTTATATGTTCTTTATTTATTATATATCTGAGAATAACTCACATTAATTTTATTACAGCTTGCTATAAATGAAATTCTTAGAGACTCTGGAATGTTTTTACAAAACTATCATCAACTGTGAGATATATGATAGTCTTATAAAAAGTGCCTGCTGGTGATTTGTTAGTCTGTTTCTTAACAACTGAATGGCTTCTGGATGTCTAATGATTAGATGGAAAAAAAATAATAAGGCTTTGTTAAAACACAATGAAAGCTGAACATATATTATGGGATATATGCATTTATAATTTCTTAGTTATTTAGAAGATCCAGATCAAATTCTGTCTAAGTAGGCCATACTACAAAAATTAACCTGTCCAGCACAGCTTTTGAATACTATGATCAAAATTATATATTTTGTTAGTAATTTTCCCTACCTCTTCTTTTCTGTCAATATGCTTGTGGAGAGCTCCGGGTCTCTAGACATAGGTAAAAGAGTCTTTTTCCAACCTAAAGTCACCGCCCTTCCCTAACCAGTAGAAGCATAATATAATTTGTGCGTACTAAAGGCACTTAATAAATATTAGAGGAATTAATTTGATATAAGTGTTTTAAAATTGAGGCTCAGTTACTTAGACAAGTCTTGTGAATATAGTGAGCTGAGAAAAGCAATTTTGAAATAAAATAATGAAGAAAGTGTGGCAAGGAGCAGCAGATGGAGAAAAATCAAGTTTTCTAGGAATAGTAGTCTCAGAGCTTTAATTACCTAAATGTCTCCTTAATTCTAGTGCATAATTAAAGCTTAAACTATGAAAATTTACACTCGATTGGTAGGTTTCTATTTGGATTTTCACAGAAATTTGATCATTCCTGTGTTTCTACCACCTTAAGTGATAAATTATAACTATTGTCATTGATTGACGGAAAAATATGATTAATGATTCACAAGAAGTGTTGTAGCTTTAACTAAAGGGAGTGGGGATAGTTTTTAGCTTGAACCCCAAGGAAAAACTGATCTTCTCATTCAAAAGGAGCTAAGTAAAACCTCTTCTTTTGAGAGTAAAAAATTTTTTTAAAAAAGCTAATGAAGCTAGAATGAGCAGTGAACTATCAGAGTGTAGCTGACAAGGAATAGAAATGGGATTGAAAACTCAAATTAGAAAAAGTGCTGCAGAACCAAACAAAAATAAAGCCGTCTTAATGGCAACAAGTGGAGCAGGCAGCAAGCATTTTGCTAAATGTTATTGGAGGGAAACTAGCTGATTAGAACTCAGAACCCTTTTTTCGCTACATCTCCCAGGGGTGGTTATATTCCCAGAATAAACCACACAAAAAAATTATGATAAGCCAAATAGCATTTAAATAGTATTGCTCTAGCAAAATATTGTGCCGATTCTAACTAGAGGTACATCTCTAGTTGTGACTTTATTTTTATCTATGTGTATTTTTAAGTTAGGTATTCTCAGATGAAGGATTGCCCACACTGGCTTCTCTGACTTGTCTTAGAACACTGTTTCTCTCACACACCCATTAACTGGCTTTTAATAATATCCCATTGAGAGTTCTATGCTGCCATTGCTTTTATCCTAACCACCCTACTAAGAATAGTTATAAGTTCAGAAATGCCCCTGGTCAAGTTCTATACTGACATTTCATCATAGCCAGGTTTTTTTTTTTTTTCCTTCCTGGAACAGACTGGAGTTGTCATGCTTCTGAAGCAAACCTCAATGATGCGTTTTGTCCTTTGGAAGCAGTTCTCTCTCTGAGGTCCCCCTGATATACACGTCAAGTCAGAGTCTGTTTCACTTTTGATCTGCTAGCACTGGTGAGAGCCATAGCAAGTCTTTCTCTGAGCTACCCTTTATTATATCAGAGGTCTATGGTGAGTTCATTCTGCTTGGTTGGTGTCAAATCAGCCATTCATTCACCCAATATTTGAGAGCTTACTATCTGCTAAATACCACACTGAGACACGCACAAAGATTACTCAAGGCTATGTATGCTTTGCATATAAGGGATTCAGAATTTAAATTTAAAATTCAGAATTTAGAGACATGTAAGCTAGGAGAAGGAGAAGTGGTTCATTCTGCCTGAGGGAGTCTTATGGAGAGCTTGGCTCTTATTCTGAGTCTTAAAGGATGAAAGAGATTTTTAAAAATCTAATTCTGGCATTTAAGCTAATGAGGAAGATACAATAAGGTGGGTGAGGAAATGGTATAAGTGAGAGTAGTAGGCTAACAGTATATCAATTATATTCAGGCTGAGCTGTAACAGGTATCAACAAACAGTAGCTGAAACAAATATGCAGAAGGAGGCAGTCTAGGTCATCTGGGAAACCTTTTCTGCCCTCAGAGTCCTCAGGACCTTAGGCTCCTTCTGATTTTTGCTTTGCTTTACATGGATGCCATTACCAAAGTCATCTCAAGGTCCAACCAAGGTGAATATTTCAGACCCAACAATATGTTCTCATTTCAACCAGAACAAGGGACGAGTTCAATATATACCTCTCACTTTCTTTAATTCTCAGTGATCACATCTGTCATTCTTCCCCAGATACTCCCTCATATCCTGATGCTCATACTCAATATCTTGTCATTAGAAATACCCACAAGCCCTCCACAATCTCCATTGCATCCCACTCACTGGCCTCCACTGCTCAACTTTCCTAGGTGCTTTTAGTTTCTTAATCTTACTAACTACCTTAATTTCCTCAAGTTCCCAACAGCCTTCTTCCTCAGCCAGAAGTTCACAGTCAACATTATAATCAACCCTGGAATACGCAACTAACTCACTTACCTCTCTATGAATTTGTCATGCTCCCTTAGCAAAGCCACATTGATTAAATTCAACTTTCTGCCTTCTTTGTCCCTGTACCTATATAGCCAAATATAATTGGAGAAAACAACTATCTCAACCACTCTTAGTTTTAATAAATAATAAACTGTAAACAGACCCTTGCAAAGCCCAGCAGTTACACTGTAATGCCCTAGTTTATTTATTCTCCAAATCTCCTAGACTCTATTTTATACCTTGTCCTGTGTCCTTGAACCTCTAATTCTTCCTCCTGTATCTTCTCTCAGCTGATGACCTTTGACTTCCACTACACTGTCTAACCTGTCTGTATCAGCAACCATTCTTTCTGCATTTCTGACCATTCTATCTCCTGTCCAAGGCTGGTCCTTCTTGTTGACTAGACCCCATCTCTCTCTTCCTGGTGAACAACTTTGCTCTCTCTCTCCTGTCATTAGCATTTCTTTCTACCCTGGTTCATTCCCCAAAGTATTTACTTGATCCCAATTTTCCCATGAGCTACTGACCCCATCTCTCTGCCACTCTTAATATAAAAACTTGCCTCCCTACTGCTCTTTGGGTATAACAGACACTATTCTATGGTGACATTCACTTTTCGCTTTATCTGGAATTCTCTTCCTCCAGGTATCTTCTTGCCTAACACCCTCATTTCCTTCAAAGCTTTGTTTAATCATCCTCTCAATGAGGCACATTTCAGACTACCCTAGTTTAATTTGTTGTGAGAACCCATTCCCATTTCTGCCTTGTGCAGTTCCTCATCTTCCTATCCTGCTCAAATTTTTTTTTATAGAATTTATCATCATCAAAGATACATTAGAATTTACTAATTTATTTTGATGTTTTATTGGCTATCTCCCCCAACTAAAATGTAGGTTTTAAAATGACAGGGTTTGGGTTATTTTTTATTTATTTGTTTATTTATTCATTTTTATCTCATGTGCCTGGAAAGTTGTCTATAACATATGGGAAACTCAATAAATATCTGTTAAACACATTGAGTTTACTTTCAATTTCCAAAGTCTTTATATTCAGATAGAACGATGTGCTTATGCAGGCAGGACTCCTGATTTCAAATGAGAGAAACCTAACTTCAGCCAAATGGCTTGTTCATCAATTTGATAGTTTTGGTTTGGTTTGGTTTGGTTTGGTTTGGTTCATGTAACAGGACGATCCAAGATTTGTACTAGTTTCAGTCTCAGCTGGATCTAGGTCCTTTAAAAGAAGGCCAGTAAGTTTTGATCTCTATCTCTTTACTCTCCTTATTTTTTATTTCATTCTCCAAGAAGATCTCTCTCTTGGAGGAAAAGTAGGCTCAAGCAGCTTTAGTTTAACATGGTCTTTGGATCCCAGAGATCACAACAGCATCTCAAAAGTTTCAGATAGCAAACTCTCTGGATCAATTAATGAGCCAGGCATACTCTGGCAATAATCTGTTAGGCCAGGCCTACATCACAAGTCCCTCCCTAAGAGCCTGGGTGGGGGTGAGGAACAATTAGAGTAAACACAAAAGGGTCATGTGGACAGCACAAGCTATCTCTAGAAAGAAGAATAAGTGCTTTCTCTAAAATACAATGCTGGACAAATCTATATCTACTCTAGAAACTAAAGAAGTCCTAAGAAACATTTTTATTGTTGTTATTATTTTTAACAAAAATATCTGGAAAATCTAACATTAAAAAAAAGAAACTATCTTTATTTGAGTAATACTATTTTCAAATTGGCAACATGCCCCATCGGAAATGTTTCCAAAAGATTTTAAACTAAAAAACAAATAATACTTTAAATACATTTTTGTAAGTAAAAAAAAAAGCTAAGCATAGAACTATAGTAAGCAAAAACGTAAATTTTTCCCCTAGCAAAAAGTTTACTTTAGTATCTTTCAAATTTATTAAAATTATATTATTATAAAATGTAATTAGTTTACCCAGGACTTAGAGTGATATCAAGTCCTATATACTCTAGAGGAGTTTTTCACTTATATATGTCTCTGCTTATGTGTAAGTAGATGACATTAATAAATAAAGTTTTAGAAGGCTCAAAAAGTAATAATTAGGTTTAAAGTTATTTTAAGGAAATGTGAATTTCAACAGGTTTCAAACAATAATTATTCTTCGTATTAACAATTATATATGGAAAATACCATTGTAATTTGTTAAAATGGCATATACTAGTTTATTTTCTTATTAGAAATAATATGTATAAGAGAATTGATTACAATTAGTGTCACATTATTAGCATTCTCTGATCTACAGAAAACACCATTGCATTAGAAGGCATTCATTTACTTCCATGTACATGAATAGTTAATCTATAATTAATTAAACTATTTATTTTAACATTATTTTAGATGCAATAAAAAACATGAAAATTATTATGCTGAAAATTCTAAGAAATTTATTCAGAATTAGTGAGTTTGATACAGCTGACTCTTAAAGTATAGATATGTTTGTTTTGTTACAACTGATTTGTATTGCATCTAACTTTTCTTAATATTTCTTCCATTTAAATATATACTGCTCCAGATATTCTTAATTTAGATTGAACACGTAGGCTTGAAATTTGTGGTTTTTTAAAATAATGATGTAAATTGTAATGGGTTTTCAATTTTTAAAATTCAGTTCAAATAATTAATTGTAAAGTATAGGATTCACTATTAACACCCTTTTACTTCAAAAAACTTGTTCTATGTGAGCATTTTTTCCCAGCTTTATAGAGATGCAATTGACATATAACATTGTGAAATCACTATTAACACCCTTTTACTTCAAAAAACTTGTTTTATGTGAACATTTTTTCCCAGCTTTATTGAGATATAATTGACATATAACATTGTGAATGTTTAAGGTGTCCAATGTGTCGATTTGGTAAACTTATTTAATATTGCAATATGATTACCACCATAGCATTAGCTAACACCTCCATCACTTCTATGTGGGCATTTCTTAAAAATATGTGTGCTGAGCAGCACTAGTGCTATAGAATGTAAATGGCTGTTGCAAAACATGAGGATCTTGAGATGAATTAAGTTAGATAACACAGGGTTAGACAAAGGTAAAGACATTTCTTTACTCTAGAATCTTTAATATGCTAATATATAATGAGAAGCTCCAAAAGAAAAGAGAATTTTCCAACTTTATTTGCTAAGAATTTCTTTCTTTTTTCTTTTTGAGAAGCATTAGGGGACCTGTGTTTCAAACTTGGGGATAATCAGTAAATTTATACTGTAACAGCAGGAAGAACATGGAAGAAATCCTGAGAACACCATCGCTGCCACTAGCCACATCTAGAATGTTTTCACTCAATGCTTGGTTTTGAAGCAAGGACTATTTACCTATACTTATAATTTGAAACCCTTAATCCTGCTCCATTTCAAAAATTGTTTTTCTTTGCATTCATATCTGGACATAACAGTGTCTGGTACATGGCATGTGATAAAAAGATATTTATTTAGTAAATAACCAGAATTTGAGTTTCAACTCAACCACTCTCCATCCATGTGGTCATGAATATTTTGCCTAATCTCTTTAAACTTCAGATTATTCGTATGTAAAATGGAAATAAAAATAGTACTGTATGAGTTTTCTAGGACAGCCATAACAAACACAGACCTGGTGGCTTAAACAGAAATGTATCTTTTTCACAGTTCTGCGGGCTCAAAGTCTAAGAACAAATGTCAGCAGAGTTGATTTCTGCCTTTCTCCTTATCTTGTAGATGACCATCTTCTCCTTTTGTCTTCACAAGGTCATTTGTCTGTCTGTGTATTTTCTGTGTCCTAATTTTTTCACATATATGACACCAGTTATAATGGATTAGAACCTGCTGTATGACCTCACTTTTTTACCTTAATTACCTCTTTAAAGCCCTATCTTCAAATGCAATCATATTCTGAGATAGTGGGGTTCCAATTTCAACATATGATTTGGAGGGGCCACAGTTGAACCTATAGCAAGTACCTACTTCATTAGGTTGCCGTATAGATTAAATAAAATAACATTTATACAAAATGTAGCACATGTCTGGAATGTAGCAAGAACATATTAAAAGTTAATTATTTTAAAAATTTTTATTGCCCTGGATTGTCTAAGTGAGTCAAGTAAAACTCAAGTATTTTTGAAAGTAAAAAAATATAAACTGTAGGAAAAACTATGACAAATGATTTAATTTTTATCATAAATAAATAGATTTGGAGAGAAAAATGTCATAAGCTAACCAAATGTGGCAATCCTAAATTCGTGCTGAAAATTGTTTATGTTTTAACTGCAGCATCTTCTTAAAAGTAATTTAAAATAAGCAATTCCTAAAAAGAGTTGAAAGTATAAACTATATATATACAAGTCATTCTCTTAGAATCATATATGCACATTGGGCCAGTTTCTTTTAGTTATCCATCTTCTGTTACAATCAGTGAACACATCAAAGAAGAAAATAGGTTCAATTAACCAGAAAATCAGAATCTTTGAAAAGCAAGCACTGGATTTACTTTCCGAAAGTTAAACATGGCTTAAATATCACCTCGGTGGCAAAGTGCAAATATCAGCTAATGAAGAGAAATTTGTTTTAAATATTAAAAGAAAGTTAAAGCAGATCCAATAAAAAGAGGTGAATAGTAGGTGAGAATGAACCAAAGATCTCAAACTTTTAGCCTAATAATTTGCCATTCTACTCATGAATGGGCTACAATACATTTTAAGTTTTGCCAACTTAAAACATTTTTATATTTTCATGACTTCCAATTTCCTAACAACAGGTGACCACATAACTTGGATATTTAGCCAGAAAGGAAGAAATGTTTGTTATCAAACAGAACAGCAAGTCACCCAAGAGCAAGGATCAAGGCTACCATCACAAACAGGTTTTGTTAATATCAACAATAGCTGCTAACCAGACTATTTAATTATTAAAATATGTTTAAAGAAGTAGCATGCCTATGCTCAGATGAATAACAGAGAATCTGTACTTTTTATTTCAATACAAACGATTATATATTGTGTTAATCAAACTTGTAGAGTTGGTGTCCACTGCCCAACATACCAACTGCACTAATCAGGACTACTACTCAGAGACTGCAACTCAAGTCCATACTTTCTACTCATGCTAATCAGAAGTCCATTCTCCCACTACTGTATTGCCATTCTCTCCTACCTAAGTTTTCTGACCACAGTGCCTCGGACCTTTTGGCTATTCTCTGATCCTAAGGTATTTCCAAACTGCCATCTCAGTCCTTTCTGTCCTTTTTGCTGTCCGTGGCTATATAATTCTCTCACTCAAGTAGATCAAGTAGAACCAGTGATGGGCTGGTAAAAGCTTAACAGCCAACTCTTGGGGAGGAGTCCTGCTTTTCAGAGTTGCTGATTTCTGTAATGTCATCTGTCTGATTTCCAACTACCAACATGATTTCAACTGACTCACTAAATTCCTGTAACTGTAACAATCTTCTTTCACCAGCTGGAGCGAGCTGGCTCTGTCATTCCACTGATTAAGGGGAAAATTAGACTTCTCCCCATTTCTCCATCAGAAGTGATTTAGGAGTTGAAGGATTCTAGAAATAAACTTAGAACTAGAGAGGTCTTTGAAGGTTGCCACTCTACATTTCTTATTTTACAGGTGAAGAAATTGCCATCCAGAGAGGTTAATCGATACTGTTTCTTGCACTGTACTTTATGACTGCCGTCTTTATGCCAATGTGGCTTAGCAGACCAGAGTGTGCTCAAATGTTCTTTCTTCACGGTACTGAATTAAAGATCAGCCTTTGATTTACAGCTACTGTCACTGTTTGTTGAGCTTTTGCTATGAATCATTTAAAATAATAAAATTATGAAATCTTTAAGTTTGCTATGACTTCAGAGGTTATTTCTTATACAGTGCAGTCCTTTCTATACCCTCTCAGGCATATGGTCATCTGTCTCTTATTTAACATACTTTACCATTTTTTTTTTATTACTGGTCAGCCCTAACTATGAGAAAGTTCTTTTGAAATAAAAGACAGATAGTAATAACCCAATTTTATAAATGGGTTAGCAGAGGAGAATCCAGTAAGCCTAGGTCCAAAAGAAAGCCAGTAATATAACTGGAATTAGAACCCTCAATATAAATTTAAGCCAATAATCTTTCTCCTATATCGTATAAAACCGTACTTATTCCTGCATATAATTTGGAAAGGGTCAGGAAAGGTGGTGCTATGTAGATTGATTCTACAAAATCAATAACCTTTCAAAAGTACAAGGCAGTTTTCTATCCATACACATTTGTTTGGTTTACTGTAATATGCCCAAAACTAAGCTAGGTGCCATACAGCTTGCAAAGATAAAAGGGGCACTTCTTTTAAAAAATTTACGATCTAGTTGGAAAAATGACAAATATATATAAAAAGATAACTGATGGCAAACGACTATAAATAAAAAATGCCCATGAATAATACAGATACAAAGCGTTACTAGAGGTCAAAGGAAAAAACATGATCTTAATCATGATGGATAACAAAAGAGCATAGATGGTTTGGAATTAGACTATTTATGACCTGATCTCAACCTAATTTTTCAGAATTATTTTTTCTCATTTCCTACTCAAATAATGAAAAGCAAATTTTTATTATCATATTAAGGTGCCTGGCATTTTCCTTTCTCTGGGTGTGCACTTACTCTGCTTCTAACTCTACTAATGGATTTCTTACTCTTCTCCACATCTCTATCCTAGCAATTTTCAAAGTTCAGGTTTAATTGTATCTTTTTATATTTACCATCCATATATAACCATACCAGAAAAAGTCACCTCTAAATTTCTGGAACACTATGGCACTTCTTTATAACCTTTTAGGATAATTTTCTTTTAAACAAAATATCACATTTGCATATGCAAATGATACTTTTATTTAAAGTAAAACCTAGAGTGTCTACATATTTTATCACAATGAATTTACCATTGCTTATACATTTTTTAAATTCTACTTTGGAATTGACCTCGCAGCTCATTTTAAAACCAAAATAAATAATACCTTATTAGTTTGCCACCGATTATCATTTAGTTGTTTCTTTTTTAAAAATCGAGAGAAAATTGACATACAATATTATATGCATCAGGTGTACACTATAATTCAATATTCGTATATTTTGTAAAATGATCACCCATAATAAGTCTAGTTAACAACCATCATCATACGTAGTTACAAACTTTTTTCTTGTGATAAGAACTACTAAGATTAACTCTCAGCAATTTTCAAACATGCAACATATTATTAACTTTAGTCACTATTTGTACATTATATCCCCACGGCATTTATTTTGTAACTGAAATTTTGACTCCCTTTATCCATTTTACCTATCTTCCACACCCTCACCTTTGGCAACCACCAATATGTTCTCTGTATCTATGAGCTTGGTTTTGTTCTTGGTTTATGTTCCACATATAAGTGAAATCATATGGTATTTGTCTGACTTATTTCACTTAATATAATACCCTCAAGGTTCATCTATGTTGTTGCAAATGGCAAGATTTCATTTTTTTTTACAGGTGAATAATATTTCATATATATACAAGAAAATAATATTTTATATATATAAATATATACACACCTTTATCCATTCATCTGTCCATGAGCTATTGTAAAGAATACTGCAATAAATATAGGAGTACATATATCTTTTTTCATTTTCTAGAAGTGAAATAAATACCTAGAAGTGAAATTGCTGAATCATATTGGTAGTTCTATTTTTAATTTTCTGAGGAATTTCCATACTATTTACCATAGTGGTTGCACCAATTTACATTTTTACCAACAGTACACAAGGGTTCCCTTTTCTCTACACTTTTGCCAAGTGCAGAGTTGCACTTTTACACTTGTCATTTATTGTCTTTTTGATAATAGCCATTCTAACAAGTGTGAGGTGATATCCCACTGTTTTTTTTTCTCCCTCTTTAATTACCCCCCACACACTTCCACCCCTGACCCATGGATATTGCCGTTTCCCCTTAAGAACTGGATCTCTGAAGGCGAGGCATCTCCTCCCACATACTCACGGTGTGCACCCGGGGCCTGGCGCACCCGGGCCAGGTGCACTGAGGACCAGGAGCACTCAGGGTATGGTCTGTGGCTCCACCTGGGACATGAACCCGGGACCTTCTGTGTGCAAAGCAGACATGCTGACTACTACACTATGGAGCCACCCCAATATCCCACTATGGTTTTGATTTGCAAGACACAGCTCTTGGCATTACTGAACTTTTTTATTGTCTTTTTAGTCTCTATTTAATTTTCTCTGTTTTGATCTTTGTTATTTCCTTTCTTCTGCTAACTTTGGGCTTCATTCTTCTTTTTACATTTTTTGAGGTGTGAAGGTTAGATTGTTTATTTGATATTTTTCTTGTTTCTTGAGGTAGACATTTATCACTATGAACTTTCTTCTTAGAACTCTTTTTCTGAATTTCATAAGTTTTGGTATGTTGTATTTCCATTTTCATTTGTCTGAAGGTATTTTTTTATTTCACTTTTGATTTCTTCATTGACCCATTTTTGTTGTTGTTGTTGTTCAGTAGCTTGTTTAATTCCCATATGTTTATGAATTTTTCAGTTTTCTTTTTGTAACTAAATTGTAGTTTTACACCATTGTGTTGGAAAAGATGCTTGATATCATTTCAGTCATCTCAAATTTGTTAAGACTTGTTTCGTGACCTAACATATGATCTATTCTTGAGAATGTTCCATGTGCACTTGAGAAGAATGTGTATTCTGTTGCTTTTGGATAGAATATTCTGCACATATCTGTTAAATTCATGTGGTCTAACATATTGTTTAAGGCCAATGTTTCCTTATGTTTTTATCTGTTTGATCTATACATTGATGTAAGTTGTATATTAATGATCTTTACTATTATTGTATTGCTTTCTATTATCTTCTTTATGTCTACAATATTTACTTTATATATTTAGATGCTCCTTTGCTTGTTGGGTGTATAAATATTTACAAATGTTATATTCTCTTATTGACTGACCCATTTATGATTATATAATGCCCTTCTTTATCTCTTATTATAGTCTCTGTTTTAAAATGTATTTTGTCTGATATAAGTAGAGCTATCCCAGCTTTTTTGGGGGTTTCCATTTGCATGAAATATCTTTTCCCATCTCTTCACTTTTAGTCTGTGTAGGTCCTTATGTGTAAAGTGAGTCTCTTATAGGCAGCACATCAAACGTGTTTTTTCTGTTTTACGTTTTTTAAAAATTCATTCAGCAACACTAGATCTTTTGATTGGAGAATTTAATTTATTTACATTTAAAATAATTGTCTGTAGGTAAGTACTTATTGCTATTTTATCATTGTTTTCTAGCCATTTTGTAGTTCTGTTTCTTCTCTTGCTCTCTTTCTTTGTGATTTGATGACTTTTTAGTGGTATGCTTAGATTCCTGTCTCATTATCTTTTGTGTATTTGCTATAGGTTTTTGCTTTGTAGTCACAATGAGGCTTACATATGAAAACATATTTATAACAGTTTATTTTAAATTGATAACAACTCAAGTTCGAACTTCTAAATCTCTACATTTTAACTCTTTCACTCCACGTTTTATTTTTTTATTTCACATTTTATCTGTTTTTATTTTGTGTATCCTTCAACTAATTATAGTAGTTACACTTATTTTTACTGCTTTTGTCTTTTAACCTTCATCCTAGCTTTATAAGTGATTAATTCACTACCTTTAATATATATGTACCATTTCATATGTTTTCTTATTACTAATGAATGGTCTTTATTTTTAGCTTAAAGAAGTCCTTCTAACATTTTTTGTAAGGCAAGTTTAGTAATGATAAACTCATTTAGCTTTAATTTATCTGGAAATGCTTTATCTCTCCTTCAATTCTGAATGATAACTTAGCTGGGTAAGTATTCTAGGTTGAAAAAAAATTTTTTCTTTCAACACTTTGACTATATTTTACCATTGCCTTCTGGCCTGCAGAGTTTCTGCTGAAAAATCTGCTGACAGTCTTATATAGTTCTAGTTATGTAACAAGTCATTTTTTCTCTTGTTGCTTTTAAGATTCTCTCCTTGTCTTTAACTTTTGACATTTTAATTATTATGTGTCTTGATGTGGGTCTCTTTGATTCATCCTAATTGGGAGGCTCTGGGCTTCCTGTTTCTTGATGTCTGTTTTTCTTGGTTAGGAAAGTTTTTGGCCTTTATTTCTTCAAATAAGTTTTCTTCCTTTATTTCTCTCTCTCTCCTTCTGAGATTCTTATAATATAAATATCTATCTGGATAATGTCCATAAGTCCCTTAACTTATCTTTTTTTTTTTTCTGCTCTGATTGGGTGAGTTCCTCAGCCCTGTCTTTGAGTTAACTGATGGTTTATTCTGTTTTATTTGTTCTGCTAGTGAGCCCTATAATATATTTTCTAGTTTAGTTATTGTATTCTTCAGTTCTGTGACTTCTGTTTGTAACTTTCTTATATTATCTCTCTATGTTGAAATTTTCACTTTGTTTATCCATTTTTCTCCTGAGTTCAGAGGGCATATTAATGACCATTACTTTGAACTCTTTATGAGGTAAATTACTTCTCTCTCTTTCACTAAGTTTTGTTTCCCCCTTGTAGTTTTTATCTCGATCTTTCATTTGGAATATATTCTTTTTTCTTTTTTTTTTTTTTTTTCATTTTCTTGACTCTTTGTGTTGGTTTCTATGCATTAGATGAAACAACCATCTTTCCCAGTCTTGAGAGATAGACTAAGAGATAAATTTTATTGTTCAGTCCTGACCCTGGTTTTACTTACCTCTCGAACCTTAGTGATCATACAAGCAAACTATTTTATTTTTAATAACACTCAGTAGTTAAAAGATGTCAAGACCAATCAGTGTCCCAAAGGGGTAGATCTCAGTCAGCACCTAGGCTTAGACTGATTAGAAGCCAGATCCTCAGGCAGCAGCTTTTAAAGCATGCAAATATATGTAGTGCTGTGGGACCACAAGCATAAGACCCACTGGCCCCCAAAGCTAGGTAATCTGGAGGTATCCTCTGGGCAGCAGTCACAAAAATTGAGGCTCCAGGAGAATGTATAAGTTCTTTTCTTGGAGATACTGGTATTCTGTAATAAGAAGGAGGGAATATGGCATTCCTTGGCCTATATTCCCTCAGTGTACCTCTGTAGCCTCTAGATGTGTGCCAAATCTGAAGCCTGCCCCTAAAGTCAAATCTTCAGGACCAGCCAGTAGGCCTCTTTCACAGAAAGACAGGGGATGTATTTCAGTCTGCTGTCTATGTGGTGCCCTGGGGATGGTGGCCTGCTAAGAACTAAATTTCTGATTGTTACAGTCCCATGGAATTTAGGATTGTAGGCAACCCAAGATTCCAGACCCATGCAATCAAGGGGCATCCTCGGGATAGCAGCTGAAAAAGAAATGGGTCACCAGATGTGTTTAGAAGCTCCCTTCGTGGAGATTCTGGTGCTCTGGAGTACAGTAGAGGGAGAATCGAAGATGATGCCCACTGGTTGGAGTGAGGCAGAAGGAAAGTATAAAGATGGTACCCACTGGGAAAAAAAAAATATAAAGAAAAAAATAAGAAGATAAAGATAAGAGAAAGAAAAGAAGAAAAAAAGGAAAAAGGGGAGAGGAAGAAAGAAAATAAAGATGACACTCATGAGCTTTAGCAAGGCAGAGGGAGAGTACAGAATATGGTGCCCACCAGCTGGAACATAAAAATGACATGTACTAAAAAGGAAAAAGAAAAAGGTAAAAAATGATGGCACCCATGAAAGTGCAGGAAGATGTCATTCACAGGAGAGTAGGAAGATGGTGCCACCAGCTCCCATCCCCAGAGTATCTCAGTAGGCTACACTACTTGGATTAATGCTTTAAAATTAGCAAATTAGTATTTTTCCTATAAAGTCTGGGCATTTTTTTCCACTGGACCCTGGGGCAGGGAAGTATGCAATTGAGTGCTTTAAAAGCTATTCCTCAGTTTATCAGAGGCTTAGAGATCTCGTGAGCCCAGTGGTCTTTAAAGCCAGATATTTTGGGGGGTCATCTCTCAGGTGCTAGTCTTATAAGATGGGGTGCCCAATGTGGGGTAGGTATAAATTCTTTGCTCTACAGGGAAAACCTCCATGTTTTGAGTTCTCTTCAAATTGTGAGTTGCTGTGCTAGGGGGGCACAGTTGGCCTTTTTTATTCCCTTCAATTTGATTTCTCTCTCATTTGCCCAGTGTAAAGGGGTCGCTCTGGTAGTTTTTAGGGTTGTCTTTTTTTCAGAGAAAATTATTCCATATATAGCTGTAGATTCAGTGTGTCTGTAGAAGGAGATGAGTTCAGGATCTTCTTAGATCACCATCTTGAAACGGAACCTCTGTTGTTTCTTTCCAAGAAATTTTATTCTTTAATTTTTGGCTAATATACAAAGTATGATCCTATTAAATTTGATCATTGTCCATATAGCTACAAATAGGTAACCCATTATTTCCTTCTCTTTCAAATGCTGAGAACCTCCAATATGAATTCATGACTATAAGATTCAGTGAGACTGAAGCCATAAGACATGATTAGTATCATACTATTATATATTAAATGGTCACAATTAATTTTTTTCTGCTTGACATGTAGTGAATGGCAATGCATTAAAGTTTTTATTAGATTAATGGCCTAATGATTAATGCTAGGGTGCACATTTATAATTAGTCTGTGGAGAAAATTGCAATGAAACATGGGAAACGTCTGGAACATAAATTCACTGGTATAGCATTTGTACCATTGTGTTTTAGCTCCTAGCTAATGTACTGATAAGATCATGTATGTGGAAGTGGTTTACATTGTATTGTGAAATGTAAAATAAGGAATTCTTATTGTCATTGCTTTCTTGCTAATTTAAGGATTTGTACTGAAATGCATATGCAGCAAAATAAAACACAAAAAGTTTATTTTATTTTTTTAAATACAAATGGGTCAGATTCATTTAGAAGCTAATCTCATCAATAATGCACTAATATGCAGAAAGAAGTGTATTCTGGTTACAAGGCCATGATTATAGACAGTAAACTGTAGGTCTTTGTCAGTAGATAGCTTTCCCATTGCGGTTAGTGGGTAGTAATGTCATCAGAGAACAAACATGTAACACTTAATCAGATGATCAATGTTTTTAGAAAGTCCTTTCATGGCCTATACAGAGAATTCTTCAGAGAGAAGACTGTTTTAAAATCCACAGTAATTTGTTTTAATAGACTGATCGAAGTGTTAGCAATTATGCCCCTTGGTCATCTGAAATAGTTAAAGTTTTAGCACCGCAGCACATCCAGGTCTAAAAGTGCTAATTTGGACCGAAATAAATTGGTAGAAACCACTTTTGAAACATGGATGCCATGAAACAGATTTACATTTTTCTCAAAATAGTCTGGGAAAAGTAACTGGAATTCACTAGAGAAGATTTTATCACTAGCAAACCTGAAGTACAAATGTGTCGTTGCACTGTAAATATTTCACTAGCTTGAGAACAGAGTAAGCTTCCTTCCAAAAAAAAAAACCAAGAAAACAAAAAACACTAGGCAACAGATGAAATAGCCTTTTCTATAATTGCTTGTCCTAAGTCCGTTAATCAGTAATGAGATTCTGGCATTCTTTTATTGTTTTCCATCTATATAGTATAGATGTTTTAACTTGGCATTAGGGAGCACATGATTAAAAAAAAGAAATTAGAAGTGTTTAAAACTGTATTCATATTCTTATGTAAGTTCACTCTAAAATACCTATGCCTAGATAAGCCTCTCAACCCTTTCTTTTATTTGAAACAGGAAATCATTTGAGGTTTATCCCTGTAGGTTTGAGAACAACTTTTTCCTTGAAGAACTCACCTAAACTCAGATCTTTTTGAAGACAGTTATTCAGTTACTGCTGCTAATAGAATACAAAAGAAAACTAAGAGCTTTGAGTTACAGACTTTCTACATAAAAACAAGAAATGATTCACCTCCAAAAATGTTATACACATAGTCTTGATTAATATTCTATACTATTCTTACCTCAGCAATTGGAAGATCAAAGGGAAGCAAATTTTCCAATGTTGTAAATAGCAGTGCCCTGTGATAAACCCACAAACTACCAGCCACTGAAGAGTAACTGATGATAATTTTAGTTTCTCATCCTGAAGCAGTGTCATGATTAAGGGCTGACAACAGCTCAACCTTTACATAACCCTTACATTTGAGACTCAGTTCAGTAGCTTCAAATGCGCACTAAATTTTCATTCTCTTGAATATCCCACTCTCAGCTCAGTGTCATTATTTCCAAAAGTAAACCCATCTGCTCACCATCCCTTAACCCATTCTTCTCACCAATTATTCAAATTCACCATTGACTCCAACTTTTTTTCAATATTTGGCTTGAAACATTGATTTTATCTTCCATCTCCTTCATCAACCATCTCTAACTAGTCACAAAAAATATCTGTTTGTTCTTCTTATGGAGTATTTCTAACATTTGACTCCCTTACTATTGTTTATTACAATGATTATAGTCATAACTTCACTGATAATCCTAACTGGTATCCTTGAGTATGGTCTCTCCCTTTTACAGTCCAACAAATAAAAAAGCTTCATCTTTCTTATTCAAATGGTGGAATTACAGCCCATCGTAGCCACTAATTCTGATCCAATCAGATCATGAGCACAGCTAAGTTTTGAACAACACATTTGTTTTCTTCAAGCACATACTTATGAGGCAGTAAATATAAGTGGAAATGTTCTCTCCTTCCACTGCTCTATAACCTTGTTTAAAAACTTTGGAGTAATCCTAAACTCTTCTCTCTCCCTCTTCACATATTTAATGAATCCCCAACACTCTGTAAAGGTCTCTCAAATTAACCTCTTCTTTCTAAATCCTCTCGACTACTTTAGATCAAACTTTCCACTTTTCTTCTTGAATAACAGCAATAGACTTCAGTTTTCTCTCTTAACTTTTGTCTTATCTCCAGCCTCTTCAAATCCATCCTCCACATTACTATCAGAATTATTGTTCTAAAATATTTATTTGATTATGTTGTTCCCTTACTTCAATAACTCACCATCATGTACATCAGTTTCTCAAAGCATAGCCAATGATCACCTGCATCTAAAGAATTAAGGGTGTTTGTTGAAAATATAGATTTCAAGATCCCACTTCAGACTACTGGGTCTGAATTTTTGAGAGTAAACTCTGAAATAATAATTCTAACAATCTCATTGGCCCTCAGATTAATGTCTAACTCACATGTTACCGTGATCTTGTTTCTGTCTATTTTCTAACTTTATATCTGCCTGCACCTTCAACCTATACCTGTATTGCAGCCCGTAAGGATTGCTGTGTCCCCTTAATATTTTTTGTTCTTTCATACATATGGATTTTCAAGCATAATGTTTATTTTGCCTTAGTTGCTCTTTGCCACCATGTCTGTAAAATAAATACCAGTCATCCTTCAAAATTCAGTACAAGCAACATCTTACTTGGGAAGCTTTCACTGTCCTCAACTCTACCTAGTTTCATTTGGTAACTCACTTCTCATTTATCTGATAGACCCTATAACACTACTTTGCCATTATTTCCTTGTATGCTTGTTTTTTTTTTTTTTCTTTTCAGGGGACTATTAGCTTTTTAAGAACTACTAATATACCTTACTTAAGTTTATATTTTTAGTATCTACCATAGCACTCAATAAATATGTGTTAAAGGCATGATGAGTAAATAAATGAATGAGTGAAGGAAGAAGTAAAGATGAGAGTGAGTAGCAGTATTTGCAATTGTGTCTTACCAAAATATCTACTGTAGATTTTATTTTATGGTATTGAAATTGAACAGTAAATATTCATTTTTTCCCCATCTGCCAGTCTGGCATAATTGCAACTCCTACCTCAGGATAAATTAGTCAATGTTCATAAAATGCTTTCTTTCACTCCATCACCTCTAAGCATTTATTTACTAGAAAATAAATTGATGCATTATCAATATCTAGACCACAATTATGATTTATGTCCTAAATACAATTAAACTTTTTTTCTCTACCTAGTTCTAAAATCCAATCTGTTTTTATTCTCGTATGTAGAGTCTTACATTGTTTAGGGCTAGTTTGAGAAGTATGTTACCTCAAGCTCAGACTTCCTCAAGAGATATAGAAACCCATGGGTCTTGACAAATTCAAAAAACAATGGTAAGACGTTAACAGAACTTATAGAAGATCCTCTCTCTGAAGAGGACCAGAAGCATGTATCAAATAAGAGCACTTCCAAGGGATCCATGACTATATAAATATAAATATGTAACCACATGAAACACAGACAGAGAACTACATGACATTGCCAATCTTCTTTTCTTGATAAGCACAATCTTACATTCCATGTGTTTGATGTTATAATTTCTGTCTAGAAATTGAGGCAATAATAGATGATTGTACATGGCATCTCCCCCTTCCTATTATTTTGTGTTATTTTAAAGATACGTCAACTCTAAAAGTTTTGGGAAACACCACAATGTATCATTGAATGTTCACAATTATTATTATGTCCATTTTACAGATAAGGAAAATTAGTCTTTGTGAGTTTCATTTTTTTATTTTTGTTTCAACTCGTCTAAAGGCATGCGGCAATTCAGTAGCAGAGCTGGGACTCAAACCCATAAATGGCTTAAATCAGTGTTCCTGCTCATAGCTACTAAGCTGTGCTTCCTTTATGATAAAACAATGAAAGGACAGGCATATTAATTAAGTCCTGTGTCAGGGGCTAAGATTAAGGGGAATGGGGATTCTCAGTACAACTTGTACAACCTTTCAGTGTTCCTACCTCAATTTTCTTGAACTCATTTTTGGATTCTAAAATAAGAGGATTGCAATGAAAGAGATTTAAAAACTATGGACTCTACAGAAGTGGTCTAGTGTTGGCCAAGCAACTTCCTTAGCTACAAGAGATGTCATTTTGTGTACAGATATCAGGTGCCCTGGCAGACTCCAGGTAGGCATCACAGGCAGAAGCAATGGAGTGGAAAGGAATTTAATTAACACCAGCAAAAACAGTATTGTCGTTGGAGGGCCCCTTTGTGGTAGCACAAGCATTGCTTCAAAGCTGCCACTTTGAAGATTGTGTAGATGAGATTGAAAATAATAAAGGAGAAAATTGCTGCTTTGGCTAAGCCAAGAGCACTTTTTCACAAAATACATGTGAGCTTCTCCTGGAGAAACCTCAAAATTATTTAAGAAGAATTTTCTTTTTTGGAGCTAGGAAAACAAAAATATTGTGACAGTGTATCCTGACTGTATTTTAATAGAACTATTTTAGTTTTCATTATTGTGAAGATTACAAATATCTTATAATTCTTAGATATACTATTTTATTTTATGACTATCTTCCACTCAAAACAATCATACCAAGTTAGAATCAACAAGTCAAAAAAAGCAGACATTAGAGCAATGTTAGACTGCAAAGGGTTCAAAGGATAAATGAACCACCACATTTGAAATTTCTTTAAGTCTAAAGCTAATTAATAAAATAAAAACATGAGTTACAAATAGTTTTTTTTTTAATTCTGAAAAACTAGGAAACTTCAGAATAAAAATATATAAAGATTTTTAATGTTGTAGAGTCTATACCCTTATTCCTGTCAGTATTATGTCTACTGTTTTATATCTACTGTTTTCTGTTAAAGAAATGGATGAACATTTGGCTTTAAGTTTACTTTTTTCTAGCTCTATTAAAATATAATTGACACATAACATATGTAAGTTTAAATTGTACACTATAATGATTTGATGCACATATATATTGTGAAACAATTACCACAGTAAAATTAGTTACAATAAGATCACCTCTCTTGTTACAGTTTTTTACTTAGAGTCTGTTTTGTCTGATATAAGTATAACTACTCCTGTTCCCTTTGGTTTTCATTTGAATAAGTAACTTTTTCCATTTCTTCACTTTGAGCTTATGTGTTTCCTTAAAGCTGAAGTGAATCTCTGGTAGGCAGAATATAATAAGGTCTTGGTTTCTTATCCATTTAGTCACTCTAGGCTGTCTGACTAGAGAATTTAGTCCATTTACATTTAATTATGAGAGGTAAGGACTTACTAATGCCATCTTATTGTTTTCTGGCTGTTCTGTGGTTTCCTTGTTCCTTTCTTCTCTTGCTGTTCTTCAAACTGACAGTTTTCCATAGTGGTATACCCGCCTATTGCAGGTTATAGTGGGTGCTGTTCATCTCTCATTTCATTTACTTTACTTGTCCCTTATTTTAGATTTTTCTCAAATATCACCTTTCATAGAGATTCGTTGACCACCCCATCCAAAGTAACTCTAAATACAGCCAGTTATTCTACCATAACTCTCTAGCCTTCTTCTTTATTGCTTCTTGTCTCCCACTATAATACTCCCAATGTCAATTAGTATACACAGCATATAATAAACACACTGATCGAATGAATGAAATGACTCATTAACTAATGTTTTTAATTACTCTGTGTGTGGTACAGCGTAATTTGCTTAGTATATAGTGGGGAGTACAATAGTTATGGTCTCTGCCCTCATGTAGTTTATAATCAATGAGACAAACATTAATCAAAAAGTCACACAAATAAGTATATAAACCCAATACTTTATTTCTGATGTTGCAGTCGGCATCTAGAAGATGCTGCAGTATACCTGTGAATCACTCAGATTCTTGCCAGTAAACAGAATCTGACTTCAATGATTCAAATATTCTAAATAAGAGAATACTTGCAGAGGCATGGACAGTGCTAAAGGAATAAATAAAGAATTTGAGGTGCTCAGAGACCAAGAGGAGAAACCCACTGCTACCCTTAGAGTTAAAGGGTTAAGAGGAGGAAATAATACTTTTGGAACACAGTGAGTACTGAATCCTTGAAAGGGACCACACAACAGGTGCTGTAATTCATAAGAGATGGCAGTCACTGCCAGAAACATAGCCAAATGAGGGTCGAGACAGGAGGATATATCCCAATGCCACTCTCGTTCTCTCTTCTGACGTGCTTATACATCATCCAATTGGCCAAATTCAATTGGAATCCAGGTGGCAAGAGGGTATGGGTGACAAAGTCCCTGGATGTCAACCTTCTGGGGCACAAATTAAACAGGGAAATATGGAGTTTGGATTTTGAGTGTGTGTGTTGAGGGATATTGGGTAGGAGGGTATCAGGAACAGAGAATAGCCAGGAAGACTTGGAAGGGCCGAGCAATATAATAATAAAGATTGATTTGCTTCCCTTCCTATCCTATCACACAGGAGTACAGTGTTAGCATCATGACAAATATCCAATAAAGGGAAGAATTTAGTCATTTAAGCTTTATACAGTTTTAATCTTTAAAATTTTACACTTTTGTTCTCATAATCTAAGCATTTGTTCGTGATCCTGAAATGTTCTGCTAGTAATGTTTTTTCCTAACTGAAAGAAAAAGTTATTTTCTTTTAAAACTAGGAAGTTCTCGTCCCCAGATCTCACCTCAAGGTGAGACAATTTACTAATTATGATTCTGTGGAAAATAATAAACATCCTCAAATAATTGTTATGCAGAGTGGTCTATTTTAAAAACAGCTTTAAAAAGCTTGTTTTAAAAAACCCTGAATTATTATTTAAATAAGGATTACTACATTAAATATGTTTTTGGCAAATATCTGCATTCTTGGCAGTTTGTTGCAACAGGAGTTTTCATTCTCCCCCTCACCTCCTGTGCCAGTTATGAAACTATTGTCTCTCAGCTCTAAACCTCCCCATCTACACTCTGCTCTGTGATGCTAGAACTGGGCCACTGCAAAGAACATTTTTTCCCTTTTTTTAACTGTTATGTTCTGTCATTGGGAGGAAGACTGGAAGCAGGAGGCGGGAGGGGACCCGTGGATGCTTACTGTTTCTATCAGCATTGTCCCAGCAGTGGCGAGTGTTCCAGTAGCAGTTGGTTCCAGTTGCAGGTGGTTCCAGTTTCCAACCTTTTTCTTACAGCCGGAACCAGCTTCCCTGTGATCCCTCTGTGGCACCACCAGCACCAGTTGAGCTGCTTACTCTGAGTCCCGCCTCCCGGAGTGCCTCCTCCAAGCTTCTAGAGCTTACGGATTTCAACCTTACTACTTTGTTTCCAACTCTGAGGATGGTCCTTGATTTCTGTGTTTACCATCTCTAAGCTACCTTAGTGTCTTCCTTTCACTTTTTCAGCTCTCTTGCAACTGTTTAACCAATTCCATGTGTTAAATTCTTTGTTAAAACTACATAGTTTATATTTTTCTGACTGGGCCTAAACAGATACACTCCTTGCTTGTCACTGTGCCTTTATCTCATCCCTCAACCCAATTTATTTTTTTTAAGAGGTGAGTAGTCATCCCTATAGCCACAAACACATTGCTTCATATGGCTTGAGATAGAATTTCAATGAATCTGGAAATATCAAATTATTCGATCAAAATTTATTCCATCAAATTTATTTGTGCATCTTCTAGGTGTCAGGTGCTGTACTTAGGATGGTAAGAAATATTTCTGGGTGTCATCATAAACCTACAGTCTGGTAGTAAAGACATATTTTATGTGAGGGAAAAAATCTACCATAAAATGCAAGGCCATGTAGATCCATGATATGTGATATTTAGAGAAAGAAGGGATTCAGTGAGGATTTAATAGTTAAAAATTACTTCATGCAGGAGTTGGGACTTGACCTCTCTCAAATGAAAGGAAGAAGGCAATCAAAGTATTAAAAAAACAGAAGACATTATGAATAGAAAAGTAATTTGAGACAATATGTGGATGCATATTGTTAGGCAGTAGCTGATATTTGTAGGTTTTATTTCCATTTATTCATCCATTCCATTTATTTATCTATTCATTTATTCCACACTTATTTTGCATATGCCTTCACTATTTCAGGCCCACTGAAATCAATGGGACACCTGAGATATGCTGGTAGACCAAAACGAACACACCTCTGTCCCTGGCAGATTCATATTTTGATAGGAGAAATGGAGTTTGTCAAATAATCACGCCACAAATGTATAATAGTCACCATGATATTTCCTATTTAAAAAAAAAAAAGGTCCATGGGCTATGTAAAGATATAATAGAGGTAATTAAGCAAAGTGGGGAAGGAGTAGTTTTCTAGGTCAGGTAACTGGCGCATGCTAAGATTTACAGGGAGAAGGAATAAGGTGGGCACAAATGCCTAGAAGAAGGTCTATGTGTCTGGAAGAAGGAGGGAGTGAGGAATGATGGGTTCTATGGAATGCCATCCATTGCCACTTTACCAGACTCACAGAAGCATTGAAAATCAATAGATGTAGGAGACCAATAAGAAACAGGAAGGAAACTGCCAGAGCCACCTTCTATTTACATAAACCAGCAGCCCTTGGTCAGAGTTTCAGCCCAAGGAAATAACATTCCAGGCCATAAGCCAAGAGAATAGAAGAGATGAGTCCTCACCCCAGTGTGTCATAAAGGAACCTTGTTCACTAATGATTCCACAGGAGACAGAGAAACAGGAGCGGTCTCTAATGTGGAGACGAAGGACTAACTCTCTTCAGCAGGGCATTTTCATTTCGCATGCACACAATAAAGCATGCTAGAATCTTCTGTAATATATCTTGATAGTCTCAAAGATGCATGAATTTATTAAGAGTGCAAATGACTTGGTTATAGAAAACAGTTTCAGCATTTGGCATAATGAATGTAAATATTGCATGCGATAGAAAAATAATCGAACACCTTCTTTATTTAAAACAGGTTTAATTAATGTCAAGAGCTGTAACAAGTGGTAATCTCCCCCTACTTGTCTCCTTCTCACCCTGTGTGCAAATGCTCCCCGCTGCCTTGTTTACCTGCAAACTTTAGAGTCTAAACGCACAGGAGGGAGTTTATGCTTTATTTCTAAAGCTCTCTTCTTTCCTTCAGAGATAGCTCTTTCCGTTAGAGAAACTATTCCCAAAGCCTCTCAAAAATTCTTTTCTCATAGACAAGCTCTGTGTCTTGCACTTCTTGCGGTGA
>NW_006439192.1:25141270-25163962 GCF_000325575.1 Pteropus alecto | reverse complement strand
TTATCGGCTTCTGCCTAACAACTGGACTCCTTTCTTCTCTCATTCCGCCTTCAGATTGACTCCACAGGGATGCTAAACAAGACAAGAAACTGGTTGGGTGTCAAAAGCAAATGTCAAGAAAACAGAGAGAATTGTATTAGGCTTACAAAGTAGCCAGGAGGGATTCTTCTGGTGAGCCACCTTCCTTGGGAGTGAAATGGCAAGCCTGCTTAGCATCAGCAGAGTAACATTAGCAGAGGGGCCAAAGTCATGGAAGAATCCATCTCTCTGTCTATTAAACATTTACATACTATTTTATAATTTCGAAAGCAAGACACATTAATTTTGATTGTCTATACGATAGTTTTAGACTTAGGTCATTAAAGACATCTAATAGGTTTTAAGGGTAGGTCTTTAAATATAATTTCTTTTGTCTCTTGGCTGGTGGTTGAATATTACCATAGAATAAATGTTCAGTGTTATTTTCTAGTTTCTTGTAGTATCTAGGAAAATAGAGTGGTGACCAAGTAACAGGGCATCAACAGGGTAAAATGATTGATTGTCAAAGGGCCTGTTACTCACCATAACTATTCCAAGGATTTAGAGTATCTTATCTGCCTGGGGTTTGAAAATTGCAGATACTCTATCTTGCTTAATTAGTTTTGTTTCAAATCACAGTTTTCATAAAACAAATAAACGTGGGCAAACACTGACATCCCTTTAGATCAGAGACTATTAATTCCAGAGTCCTTAACCTCATGAGATGATTTCTGAGCAATCCAAACCTGAAGTGACTGGCTGTTTTCCTTGTCAAGCAGTGTTAGTAATTCAAGGGTTACCTGCTCTCTCAAAGATCTAATTTTCCTTCATATTTAAACATGAAGAGAAACATTGACACCAAAAAGTACTTTCTTATAGTACAGCTTCATGTTGGTATAAAAATACTTTGATTTGCTTAAAAGTCATTTAATAATTCCAAATCAAAACACATTCATAATTTATAGTTGTTGTTTTTTTTTTTTACTTAAGAAATGAAGCTAATTCTGATTTATTTTGAATATCATTTGAGGACATTTAAACTTTAAATGTATATTTGTGGTTGTGAAATTTGCTTTCTATATTTATGGAGGACTTGAGTGTCTGATTTAAAACCAAAATATTGCAAAGGAATGAATCAAAGCTGAAGATGTTTTTTAATTACTCCTGTGAAAAGCTCCCTGGCTCTGTAAAAAAAAAAAAAAAAGTATTTGGTGTATATTTTCTGTAACGTGAAAGCTTTCACAAATGAAGCAGAAATCCAGACATATGTGCACCCACCAGAACTGTGAGAAATGACAATGGGAAAAGAAAATTGTCCTCATTATAAACACTCCAATTCCCCCACCACAGATCAGTCTTAAGAAACTGATGCTAAGGCCATGCTACCCTGAACAAGCCCGATCCTGTCTGATCTCGGAAGCTAAGCAGAGCCGGGCCTGGTTAGTACTTGGAGCGGAGACCACCTAGGAAGACCAGGTGCTGTAGGCATAAAAAAGAAATAAAAAGAAATAAATAAGGGATTGTAAGCTGACAAGGTCCTTGCAATCTGTGAGGTCAATCAAGGGTTGCCTTGCCTAAAAAAAAAGAAAAAGAAAAAAAAAGAAAGAAAGAAACTGACAAAATTTGTTGTCCCTCATCTTATTCTGCCTTTTGCTGAGTAACCTTTCTCTCTTGAAGCCCGTAAATTGATTCCTGTTATTGAAAGGGTCTCGACTAGAACAAAGGTAGATAGGTTCCTTTCACCAGGCATCTGCTTTTCCATGCCTGAAACCTCTCTCCCCCACATCAGCGCCCTCTGGGCTCTATGCTTTATGACTGAACCAAAGAGTTAATACTTATACATAACATGTCTCCTGTCTCAGTGTCTCAAAGTGTTAGGTCTCCCATTTACCAGTTAGAATTCAATATCTCTCAAACAACGTTGGGAAGTGACCCTAAGAGTAATCATCCCAGGCCCTTTGGTAGATGGGTGGGACAGATAGTACTGGCAGAACAGACACAGCTGCCTCGCTAGCTCCTGTAATGCTTTTCCTCCCTTTTATTCACGACCCCCTCCACCACCACCACCAATAAACCTCTAGAGAATTTTTTCCATGAATTTAAGACAACTACTTCTCTGATGAAAGGTCAAGAATCAGTTAATCAGCAAGTTAACAGCACCAGGGTGTTTCTTACAATTTGCTAGGCACCTTGGGAATACAGACAGAAGTGCAAGGTTACTGTGGTTGTAAGGCAAGAATTCTAAGATAAGCCAGTACCCTCTCCTGTGGGTACTTGTAATAAAGGTGAAAAAAGTTAGAGAAGAGTAGCAATCTATAGAGCCTATAGTGCTTGAGGGAATTTAAGAGGACACGAGACTTGCTCAAAGCCTCAAAAGGTAAAATTATTTGGATAGATAGTTAGTAAATGACCCTACCAGGGTCCTCAGAGATTAAATGTGTGATATTTAAAGGCAGAATAGTAACCATACATGTCATAATGAAAAATAGGATGGGCCAATCACCCCGGAATTGTTGGGTGTTTCTTTTAGAAAAACAGATGCACAGTAAGTAGCTCCAGTAGTCCTGGGAGAATGGTCTAAATAAAATGTGAATTTTGAAAGTTTTTTAAAAGCTATGCATACCTAGAGAGTTGATCACATAAGAGGAAGTTCTGAGAGCTTCAGACACTGGTACCATGACCAGAACAGCTCTCCCAGGACTAGTCCTACCTATTATCCAATTCCAAAGCTACTTCCACGAACTTGATAGTTTAAAACACAGAAATGTATTTTCTCACAGTTTGGGAGGCTAGAAATCTGAAATCAATGTGTCAGTAGAGTCAGTTCCTTCTGAGAGCTATAAAGGAGATTCTCTCTGTTCCATGCTTCTTTCCTAGTTTCTGGAAGTTACTGACAACCCTTGGCATTCCTTGATTTGTAAATGCATCACTCCAGTCTCTGCCTCCATCATCTCATGGTCATCTTCTCCATGTGTTTTTCTGTGTTTCATGTGACATTTCCTTCTCTGTGTCTCTCTCTCCTCTTTATAAGGACCAGTTATATTGAGTTAAGAGTCCATCCTACTGCAGTATGACCTCATCTTAACTAAGGGCATCAGCAATGTCACTGTTTCCAAATAAGGTCACTTCCCAAAGTACTGAAGGTCAGTACTTCAACATGTCTTTTGGAGACACAAGTCAACCCATAACCCATCTGCCTTATGACCCCCCAAAATTCATTTCCTTCTTATAAGCAAAATACATTCACAGCATCCTAATATCCTCAAAAGTTTTAACCCATTCTATTATCAACTTACATGCAAAATCTCATCTAAATATAACCAACTAAAAAAGTACCAGATATCATCATCTAAATCAAATCGGGGTCAGATTCTGTGAGATCCTGAGGCAAAATGCTTCTCCATTTATGGACCTGTGAAACCAAGTAATTATTTGTTTCCAAAATACAATGTGAGATAGGTATCGGATAAATGTTCTCATTCCAAAATAGAAAAATTGGAAAGTAAAAAGGAGCCACTAATCTAGAGCAAATTTGCAACTGAACAGAGCAAATTCCATTGAGTTTCAAGATCTGAGAATGATTCTCTGTGGCTTGATATTCTGTAATCTGGGGCCATTGGGGTGACTCTACCCTATAGACCTTGGTGGCACCTCTGCCCTCTAGAACTGAGGAGACAATGGCCTCTACATCTGTGGCTCCGCCCACAGAGCCATTTTTCCTTCATCTCATGTCTGTCCCTTTCAGTCCAGTTTGGCAGTTTTTGTGCTGTTATATGGTTCTCAAAATCTTGTTAGTCTTCCTTGGATGTTGGTCTTCTAAACGGATCCACACCCTTAGATATAAGGGCTCTCCACAGATCCTTCTTAGATAATAGCATCTCTATCTCTGGCTTTTGCTGAGGTAGTAGATTGGTTTCAGGAGTTACACTCCTAATTTCTTTAGCAAAAGGTTGTCCAGCTACACCCTTAGCCCTGTACCAGAACGGTCTGTCAAAAGGCTGACATTTTCCCAAAACATCAAGTTCTGACTTCTTTTTACTTAAGAGTTTACTATTCAATTTATTTCTTTTCTCTCACATTTTATTATAAGCAGCAAGGAGAGACCAAGCTGTACTCTACGTCTTGCTTGGAAATCTCTGCAGCTAAATATTCAAGTTCATTACTTACAAATTCTACTTCTCACCACTGAACAGTAGAACATAATTCTGCCAAGTTCTCTGCCACTTTATAATAAGGATATTTTTTCCTTCATTTTCCAGTAACATGTTCCTCATTTCTATCTGCAACCTCACCAGAGCACCTTCAGCCTTCATATTTCTAACATTCTGTTCATGGGATATATATAATCTCTAAAATGTTAGAAGCTTTCTCCGTAGTCAATTTCTCTTCAAGGCAATCTAGACTCTTTCTATCATGCACCTCAAAATTTTGCCAGCCCTTGCCCATTACCCAATTTCATAGCCACTTCCACAGTTTTAAGTATTTGTTATAGCAACACCCCACTTGATGAAACTAAAATCTATAAGGAAATGCAAACTGCAAAAGAACGATCATGATGTCTTATACATCTTATGTTTTCCAATTTTGTAATTATAGTGATGATCATGTAGTGAGAATTCAATAGTATTTGCTGATTTGTTAATTGATTGATGAGAGTCAGCCACTATCAATAAGCCTTGAAGAATGAACCAGGAAACAATATTAAACTTCATTAAAAAAGATTTTATTGGGTCCATAAGAAGTATTTTGTGACTTTCAAGGTTTCTAACCACTAGAAAAAGATATTGTATTGCTTCTCTAGAGAACGAATGCCTCTTATGATTCTTCCATATGGGATGTATGATATAATCCACAGTCACAGAATAAGTTATTTATTGTTTATCATCCTTTCTCTTTCTTTTGAATTCTATGCTCACATGTCAACTTTGAGTTATTAAGACAAAAAGGGCATCCCAAATTATATGTTATTTTATTTAATAAAGTATTTTCAGAAAATTATCCCAGATAAGAGAGTAATATTTTATGAAGTAATATCAAACACAAATATAGACAAGAGCTATCCATTTATTAAATATTGAGGAACAGACAGTGAAAAGTCATAGTGAGTAAGCTCAGTCTGACGCTACATGGACTAAATAAGGTCAAGTGTTAGGATATGAAGCTAGAACATATAGACTTGGTTTCTTACCTGCAAAATCTTATATGTCCAGCTAAGAAGTCATGTAATGGTAAGGCATTGCAGGATTTTTATTTAATTAGGACATAAAATGTTTACTCTAGGGAATAATGTAAAGAATGGGTTAGAATAAATTTGCACTAGAGAAGAAATAGCGCTACATGTTCATATATGTAAATGCTAAGCTACCACCATCTGAGGACTATGCTCCAGATCTTAAAAGAGATAGCATGCCCTGTTGGTAAGATATTCTGTGAGGTTGCCAGCTGTAATATTTGACAGTTAATGTTTCTGATTAGTTTTGGCTTATAGTTAAGTTACTGTGCTGGTAAATAAGACTATGGTCTTTCTTTTCCATTCTCAGTATGGAACTCTCTTAATTAAGTCGAGAAAAGGGAAAAAAGTGTAGAAACCTGGCGATATTAATGAGGTGTGGGGAAGTTCTTAGCAACGTTACAGAACCAATTATGAAAACTCTATAAGCTTGGGAAACTGTGACATTTTATAACACTTGAAAACAAAAGCTTGCTAGGTATCTTTTCCATTAGATAGCCCGTTATGAGAATTTTATACTCAATAAAAAGGGGAAAAAGCAATTTACTATTTCATGTTGAAGAAAAAGAAAGAGAGAATTGATAACAAATAAGCACAATAAGTCAACTAGTCAACAACAGTTATTGAGCGCCAACTGTGAAATTCATCATTAAATGTGTTGAGGGTTTCTGTGTTTTCGTCAGCTCCTGTGGTAGCTTACCTATTAGCAACATACACAGAGCTCGCCCCTCCTGTTATAAAGATGGGTGCATTCTTACCTGGACAGGCTGAGGAATATCAATAAAAAGTACTTTTTGAAAAGACATTTTCTAATGTAGATTATACAGTTTTCCAAACAAAATCATTTTCATCTGCCTAAAAGTTTTAGGTCTTTACAAGTATTTACTCCAAGCAGTATTTCTCCAACTACTGCTGTATGTGAAACGTTTATTTTACAAAACTGTCATTAACCCCACCAGGCTGTCAAGAAAAACTATTAATAGATAAGAAAGAAAAAAAAAAGAAATGAGAAGATTTTATGTCAGAAAATAAAAATAAAATTGGCACCAAAATGCAATGAGAAAGAATGTGAAATAGTGGGAAAGGACTATATATAATGTAAGAGTGAAGTCGATAAGGGTAGGACAAGAGCCCAATGCTAGTTTTTCCAATACCTTAGACTTAAAATTAAGAATAAACATTAAAAATTTCTTGCAACTAAATTGCATCTGGGTATCATAAGATGAAGGATTATACAGTTCTCTTTTCCCAAATAATCCCTTGACTTCTCCGTGTAAAGTCCATTTTGTCAGATACCAGTAAACAAAGAGACTGAAGGTAACTGTGAGAGAGGAGAAAAAGTTTTCTATCCCATGATAAAAGGTAAGGCATAAAAAGATTTAAAAAACTTTCAGTGATTGTCAAGTGTCCCAGTGTCTTAATTACACTAAAGAGAAAAGCAGCTGATAGGGAAGATCACACTGTTGCATCGTCTCAGCCTTTCCAAAACTTGATATACTAAATGTCTAAAAGACAATTTGAATTTTGTATATTTTATAACTGAAGTCGGTTATCTTCTGATTTTTAGTCTTTGCCTTTGTCATGAGATAACAATCATATTTTAGAATGTTTATTCATAAATTAGGAAATGCTCATTGAACACATATGGTACCAAATTTGGTGTGGTGAACATATGAAAAAGAAATAACAATACAATTTCTACTCTCAGAAACTTTTCAGTCTGGGGTACAGGTGCATGAAAGAATGCAAAGCAGTCAGTACAATAAACTAACGTAAACATAAATGCCCGAAATGTCTGTCCCTTACATTTAGAATTTAACGTAGAGTATTAGAAGACTGGAGTATCTTATATAATCTTATATAATCTTATACAACTTGCTTTTGTATATGTTAAGCATCAATTTCCTCATCTGTAAAGTGAAGCTATGTGTTTAATATTATATGTTTCTCAGCCCATTTTGCGGAAAGCACAGTGGAGGAAAGGGTCATTTAGTATAGTATATGATAAATACATGGAGAATATATAAGTCTGCAGAGTATTTGTGCTGTCTTTTATAAAACCATATTCTTGGATTTCTCAAAGCATTCCTCATATTCAAATAAAATCAACATATTTCAAATGATTCATCCAAAATATACACTTTTGGTATTATTTTTTTCATCAAACAATTAAATGTAGCTGAGAGTAGCATGTAATCAATATAGCAATTTTTTAATGTACGATTTCAAACTATAACATTTTAACTAAGCTTATACACTTAGTGGAGTATTGTGCCAGCTTTCGATGATTTATCTTTTAGAAAGTTATGTTTTAGTGATAAAACATTGGCTTTTATAAAGGTCACATTAAGTAAAAGTTATGTGGAATCTGCTTCTGTAACAAACAAAACCTCCTCTTACCTAATTTTCTCCACCACCTACCACTCCATTTGTCTGCTTCACCCTCCTACAAAACTCCTCAAAGGATTATAACTTCTCTCTTTCCTTCATTTCTTCTCATGTCTCTCAAACCATGTCCAATCATGCTTCTCTTCTCCTTTTCCAGACAGTGCCTCTGTCAAAGTAACCGATGATCTTAGTAGATTTTAATAATGTTGTCCACTGTCTTTTCACTGATATACTTTCTTCCCTTGGCCTTATACTACAGTTCTTTTTCTTACCCTACAGATCACTCATTCTCAGTCTCTTATGCAGATGCATACTCATCTCCCTAGCATCCTAATTTTGGAGTGACCTAGGGCCGAGTCTTTTATCTTCTACTCTTTAATAACATACACTCTCTTGGTAATTTCATCCAGTCTTTTGATTTAATACCCTTTATATGCATATTACTCTTATTTTTTATCTCCTGCCAAGACTTTTGTCCTGAACTCTAAACTTGTATATCCAACTGCCAACTCAACATCTCTAATAGAATGTGGCATAGCCATGGTCAGAAGTAAACTACTGGTTCTGGCTCTCTTCCCCAGAGTATTCCATTCATAATATTACCTGTTTTACTTGATGTCAACTATATTCTTCCAGTTTGCCAGGCTGAAATTCTTATAGCCATCTTCATTTCTTCATAGATTTACTATCCAATCAGTCATAAAATCTGATGGCCTTCAAAAACATGTGTGGAACAAACTACCTCTTGTCACCATCTCCATTGCTGCTCTCACCATTATCATTTAGCTGCATGACCCCCGATAATCTCATTGCTTTCAACATTGGCTCTTCTACAGTTTATTTTTAAAAGCAGCCAGGGTGATCCTTTTAAACAAAAGTTAGATTTTGTCACTCTTCTGCCCCTCCAATATCCTCCCATCTCATTCAGAGTAAAAGCAAAGGTCCTCACAAGGGCCTCAAAAAACCTATCACATCTGACTATTTTCTTTCTGATTGTATTTCTATTACTCTATTTATTCTATGCAGAAGACTTGAGGCACTGGTCATCTTAGGGCTATTACGCTAGTTATTCTTTCTGGCTGCAACACTTTCAGATGTCCTAACTGCCAGCACCTTTACCTTCTTCAAGTCTGTTCAAGTATCACCTGCTCAAAGAAGCATTCCCAATCATCTTATTTAAAATAGCAAACTGCACTCCCAGTCTCCCTTACCCCATTCAATTTTTGTACCACTTATTGCTCTAACAAACTATAACATTATTTATTTTATTTACTTGTTATTGTCTCAATTTTCCAGCTAGAAATAAAGCTTCATGCAGCAGGGGATTCTTGTCAGCTTTGTGCACTCATGGGCAGTGAATGAAGAACATAGCAGGTACCAAATGCCATAGCTACATTTTTATTGCATGCATGCATGAATGAAACAGAATTGAAAGAGAAAGAGAATGAAGTCTTCATGTCATCTGAGACCCTGAATCACAGGCATATATGGCATTACGATAGGGCTTCACATGCCCAGAGTTATATGATCTGAAAAAATCCAATTTATTATAAACTCATTTTATTTTATTTTTTCTTATAATTAAATATGTAACAATTATTTGTTGACTGAAGTCATTTTGAAGTCATTTTTTTGACTGAAGTCATCTTGAAGTCATTTTTTTTGTTGTTTTTTTAAAGATAACATTCTCCTCTTTCCTGGGATCATCCTAATCTACTAACTATACTTATTACTTCTTTCTTGTCCTGTGTTTCAAACAACATTTTACTTTAACTGTCTCTGAATTCTTTTTCCATCTTTCTAATACTCCTATTTCCTTTATTCCCCCTTTGCTAAAATACTTGTTTTCTAAATTTTGCTAAAAGACTTCAAACTGTAACCAGTTAAATATTTACAAGTTCTGTATTTTTTATGCACTAACTACATCAGTCTTATGTTGCTGTTATTATTCTTGTGTAAATTTGAGATACGAAGCAGTAAATAGACAATGCCTTCAACAAGTCTTTTGGTCTATTCTATTTTTTGTTGTTGTTCTATTATTTTTCACTTTGACTCAATAACACATTGTCTCAACTTCTATCTGTCACTTTATAACAGGTCTTATACACTAGAAAGATTATTACTTCCTTGTTCTTTAAGAGTGTCTCTTAATGTTGGCCTTTCTTATTTTCATTTTAATTTAGAATCAGCTTGTCAGTTTACACATACACAAGTATAAATGCATGTGTGCACATGTCACCCCCTATAATGCACACACATTCTTTTTAAGATTATGCTTGTTAAATTTAAGATGAGTTGGATTATGCACCTTCCTTTTCTATTTCAAGTTCAGCCTTACTTCTAAGGTGTAGGTTTGCCCTCCCGGATGGGTCTCACAGTCTGTCATAAGTTCAGCTTCTTTGGGAATCAACAAATGCACCCAGGGGAATAGTATCTTTAAGTTCTAAATTTGCTTCTCCTAATTTCCATTTTTTTCTGGATTTTGGCTCAATAAGTTTTCAATTTCTTGTTAGCTCCCAACATTCGTTAAATTTTATTCAGTTTTGCTAGTTGTCCTCAGCAGGAGAGTAAGTCTGAAATAGCTACTCACCATTACCAGAAGTGCAAGTCCATCCAAGGGCTCTCTCTTGACCCTCCTAAGGGAGGAGGGTAGCCTCGCTCCAAGTGGAAAGATAAGTCAGAGGTTTACCCGTACTCTTGTTTTTTTGTGAAGTATGCCTGAGGTAAATGGGTATTTTTCTGAGCTCCAAGACCTTTCTTACCCTCTTGAGCCCTCATAATAGGAGAAAGACTAGAAGTCTCCATTCATAAGGCTTAAAATTGATCCCTACTGGGAGAGGGTAAGATTACCCCTATCATTCGGGGCTTCTTATTGACCCCAAATGTTTCTAGAATGTCTTTATTTTTCTCCTTCTGTATTCACACTTTATACAATCAAAGAGGATGGTTACTGGCCGCTCCAGGATTACATCATTCTGCCTTAGCAACTCTAATGAATGGGAGGGCTTTTTCTCTCTACCAGTATTTGTTTATCAATATCAAAATAGGACATGACTAACCAAATCTAGGTTATGTCTAAAAAGATGGAGAGAAGAAAAACTAGGATACTCTAAATAATAACCCACAAAAACAATAGGAAATGGAAGAAATGTGGTTTCTCAAATGAGGTTATGGATAATCAAAAGTGCCATCTGCCCACTATAGTTCTCTATGTACCCAGCACTACAATATTTAGCCCTAGGTATGCAAAACTAAATAAAAACTAGTCAGCATCCTCCTTCATTACTAGCTTCAGGGGGTGAACAGACATGTACAAAGTAATTACATTAGTGATGGTGCTCTAACAAAGGTAATAAAAGCATGCTATTTCCTTTTGGATGGTAGTGCTCAATTCCACTTGTGGAGGCCAAAAATTTCTTTGGAGAAGGTATTAAAAACTGAAATCTCTTTAGGAGTAAGTAAGCTTTGCCAGGGTAGGCAAAAGAATAGCATTATTAAAGTGAAAGATCATCTGCTAGCAAGGGAATGAGGGATTAAATGGGGCACTAAAGTTTTGAATTTGCAGTGAGGAATGTTGGAAGGAAACCAGTAAAAATATTACTAAGCAGCATTCAGGACCCAGTTGAGGTTGGAAACTATAAATTTATCATGGTACCAACCTTTATAGTTATGTGATTTGTTTTTCTTTCATAATGTTTTAGCAACCTCTGTTTAGGATTAATAAAGACAGGTGGATATGTAATGTAACAAGGTGAAATTTCCTTCCAGAAGAAATGCCATAACTCGGTGACAAAAATTAAGGGAAACTTCTGGACTGAAAGGAAAGAAAATGTGTTTTTTACTTGGGGGATGGAAGAAAGCAAGAGAAATGATTTTTCAAATAAAGTATGCATGTTGCCTGGAAAAGCCATCCCTCAGGCACATTGGGAAGACCTTGGGGAAACAGATATTTGTGTGTAAGCTCAAAGTGGTGCTGAGTCTGAGCCATCAGTGTGTAAAGTTCAAGAGCCCGCATGCTGAGGACCATGAACCAAAGCTGAAGATTATATTATTCTCTACCCTTTACTCAGACAAATCTCTGATGGCCATGTTCTCATCGCTAGAAATTTTTGCACTATCAACTGTCTGTAAAAAGATGATGATTATGCAAGGCCATCTGGTCACTTACTACCTCCCACAAAAATCATCAGTTTTTCTTCCATCACAACTCACAATTAAAATATGCAAATATATTCCATTAAATATTCAAATTAGATTATCCTTTCTAACCCATTCCAGCCATTCGGAAATCATCAACCCTACCTTCCCCAGGATATTCTTCTCTGTGATAACTCTACTTCTCTCAAGGATACGTATCTCATCCAAGTGGTCAGTTCTGGTCATTATGTGTGCAAAATGAGAAAGCTGGGACACATTTTTTATTGTTGTTCTTTAGAAATTTGCTGCCAGTATTGACAGAGTAGGGATGAAATACAGGTAGTTCAGTCACATTGTTATTATCCTTATCAGTGTAGTAAATTCCACTGAAACTTTTAGCTTTAGGAATGATTTCTTCTATTTTTTTTATTTAATAAGCTTATTTAAAGATAAATTTTAGATTCGTAGCAAAATTGAGCAGAAAGTACAGATAAGTCCTATATACCTGTACTTGGAAATGTACACACAACTCCCCTACTATCAACATCCCTCTCCAGTGAGATGCCTTTTTTATAACTGATCAAACTGCATTGACACATCATTATCACCCAGTCTATAGTTTATATTAGAGTTCACTCTTGGTGGTGTACATTCTATGAGCTTGGACAAATCTGTAATGATATTTGTCCACCATGTTAGTATCATATAGAATAGTCTCACTGTCCTAAAAATGCTCTGCTCTCTGCCTATTCATCTCTCTCTCCCCTAACTCCTAAAAACCACTGCTCTTTTTTCTGTCTCTAGATTTGCCTCTTCTAGAATGTTATGTCATTAGATTCATACAGTATATAGCCTTTTCGGATTGGCTTTTAAATTTTCAAGTTTCCTTCATGATTTTTTATGGCTTGATAACTCATTTCTTTTTGTGCTAATATTCCATTGTCCGGATGTACCACAGTTTATATAATTGCTGACATTCTAAAGGACATATTGGTTGCTTCCAAGTTTTGGCAATTAGGAATAAATCTACTATAAACATATTTGTGAATGTTTTTATGTGGACACAAGTTTTCAAATCTTTTGGATAAATATTAAGAAGCAATCATATGGTAAAAATATGTTTAGTTTTATAAGAAACTCAAAATGTCTTCCAAAGTGGCTGTATTATTCTGCATTCTCACCAGTGAATGCTCTTGCTCCATATTCTCACCAGCATTTGGTATTGACAGTGTTTTTTATTTTAACCATTCCAATAGATGTGTAGTGGTATCTTATCATTGCTTTAATTTGCAACTCCCTAATGATGTATGCTTTTGAATATCTTTTCATAAACTTACTTGACTTCTGTATATCTTCTTTGGAGAGTTGTCCAGATCTTTCTCCCATTTTTAAGTCAGGTTGTTCATTTTCTTATTGTTGAGTTTTAAGAGTTCTTTGGGTATTTTGGATAACAGTCCTAATCAGATGTCTTTTGCAAATATTTTCTCCCAGTTGTGGCTTATCTTATTCTTTTCACAGAGACCTTCACAAAACAGAAATTTTTAATTTAAATGAAGTCTAGCTTATCAATTTTTTCATCGATCATGATTTGGTGGTTCTAATTTCTTCATTACCTCTAGAGAAACTTATGATCTATAGAGTGAGACACTTATTATATTATTATCCCCTGGTCTTTATTCTCATTTTGTACTCTGTGTTCTGGGAGAAATTGTGTGACTCGTCTTTACCTTTCATTAATTAATTTTCTTCTTGGCCAAATCTTCTATTCATCTGCCTCTTTTATTACTCTTAATTCAGCACCTGGAATTTTTATCTCTCTGCATTCTTTACTCACTCAGATTATTCCCTTTATGTTGAGGAGTTTCATGGAAAATAATTTTTAAATGCTTTTGAAAATAGGTTTAAAATATTTGTGAATATTTCTTAAATTATATATTCAGAGGGGATACTTCTCTTGAATCTCCGGGAAAGACCCCTTCTACCAATATGAAGAATCTTTTCATACCCACTATACTTTTTGTTTGTTTCTTCATCTAGAAGTGTCCATGCTAGTCCAGGGTTGTCTTATAGCCTAGCAAGAACTGAATTAGCATCAAGATGAGTATTACTCAAACCCCAATTATTTCCTAAAGGAAACATCAAATCTGAATTTAAGGAAAACAAGTCTGGCAGTATATGAACCTTACTAATTTGAATGAGTGGATAGAAAAATGAACTTCTAATCATTGACAGAGCCATGATCATGAATCAATATAGATAATACCCTTAGGGAAAGGGCCATGGCTATGCCTGGTTTTCTTATTTTCGAAGTAGTTCAATCTCAGTGCACCTGCCACAATGTCCTTGTCCACAGAGGTGTGGGGAAGTGAAATTAAAATTCTTCACTAGTTCCTCAGCTCCCTGAGGGCTTCCATCCCTTGGGAAAACACAATTTTACCTCTCAGACAAAAGGGTTGTCTGTGAGATTCTGCCAAGGCATCTGTCTCCTTCTTTTCAGGGTGAGAGTTAAGCGGAGGGGGTGGGGGGTGGGGGTCACATTCTGTTTCTCTCAGGAAGATGAATTATATAATAGTCTTCAATTATGCTTTTCCACATGGCCTCATCAAAATACATTTAGCAAAAGCATTTTAGATTTCTGGTAGGCACATAATATTCACTTTCTTTTTAATTACTAATCTATATTTTGCCTATATATAAATTATTTTCTATTTTGTAGTACATTCCGACATTCACACCACCATCTTGCCAGCAAAACTAGATTTAATATTTTTTATTTGTGTAAAATGAAGTTACAAGCTTCTTCCATGGAAAAGAAAGTGAGTTATATTTTTGTACTTGAAATAAGAATATCGTAGAAAGATATTGTGGATAATAAGTCCTAAGCAAGAAGCAGATTTATGGAAATAACAGTATACTGAAAACCAGCAGAGAGACAAAAAAGAAAGGTAATTCAAGATGATTAATTATACATATGAGAACTTTAAAGGGTCAAAGACTTCAGGGAAGAATAAAGTCAAAGCCATGGGCCACTTGCTGATTTTGGTAGAATTTACCATACTGGCAGCAGTTTCCACTGGAAGCCAAATAAGTGTGTTCCTAAGTACCAACAAGGAAAGGCTTTACTCTTTCAGAACTAAGATTAGTAGCTTCCATTGAAACTGGGAAGTGAAAGCAAGATAAATTAGTATAAAGAAATACAACCACAAGGCTTAGTAATTAAAAAAGTGTTCTAGTATAAAATAGAGTTATGCTATTCATCTGTATTTATAGTTTACTGTAATTGATTCAAATGGGTTCACTCTAATTCCTTCTCATTACACTTTCAAATCAAGTTGCAGACTTAGTGAGTCCAAGACACAGAGAGGTTGTTGTGAGAGAAGAAGAAGAATGAAGAAAAGCTGGGATGTACATTTTTTTAACAAAAGAACATTTTTATTTAATACCTTTGAATGAGATAAGAATGAATCCCAAATAAGATGTCACCCTAATGTACATTAAGTGTTGATAACCCTTAGAAACTCCTGTCAACCTCGTGTTTTAATCATTCTCCATAGACTTTATATTATTACTTTTTTTTTTTTCAGATTTATGGCTCTTTCTGAATCATTTCCAAATATCTCAAACTCTTAAACTGTGTTGCCAAAACAGTACATATCTCCTAGTCTATCCTTTGCTGCATGTAATAGGAAAAGCACATCTCAAATGTCAATGAAGTGACAACCAAAAGGAAGGTGGAGTCATAAATTTAAAAATCATAAATGAATTTCTTCAACTGAAGGAAAGAAGTCTTTTATATAAGAGAACAAGAGAAACACTGTTCAATGACCAATGGCCCTTTCAAAGACAGATTAAAAGGAGAAAATTGAGAGTTACTTTCCATCAAGATATGGAGAAGTACACTCCCCTTGAAGAAAACCAGAAAAAGAAACAATGAATTAAAAAAAAAAAAAGAAAAGAAAAGAATGATTCATTTTAAAGCAAAAAAAATAACAAAAAGAAACAGGAATTAAGTAAAAGCTCATATAATATTTGCTTGTGTCTACTGTTCAGACAAACATAAAAGAATATTTGAAAAATACCCTGTTTAAGTTAGATAGCTAATACGTGATTTGAGAAAAGATTTAAAGTCTCATAATTCAAATGTTAAGAATAAAAACTGTTTCAAGATTCTTAATAGCTTAATTATTCATGCACTATTGAATTTTACTGAAAAAAATAAGCTAAGGACCATGTTTTTATTTTATATATGCATTTTCTCTAAATTGGACATACCTCTTTGACTATAAATTTGGGTTTTTATAATTTTGAAATACTGGGTTAACTTATATAAAGTTCTAAAGTATAGAAAGTCATATAATTACTTTTAATATTAACATTCTGTGCAATATAAAAAAACTCTTTCATCCTAAAGAAATTCACTAGAGAAAGGTAATTTTCAATAATTTCCTCTTGATGTAAAGAGTTCTTCAAATATCTTGAAATTGTTCTAAAGAAATAAGGTTGCTACAGTTAGTTCCAGATAGAAAAGATATTACTTTTAAGAGAAAAAATTTTAAAACCACACTTTCAAAATAATAGTGATTTCATTACAGTTTGCTTCAGTAAAGCTAGTGTAACATTATTTGACTATTTATAATGTGAGATTTTGTTCCCAGGTAGTAAAAGAATATCCTAAGGTTTACAAACTCAAAAGTTTCCTTAGACAAAAAAAATTAAATTTGAGTTTTTATCATGTTTCTCTAATAGTGTTTTTCTTTAGATCTGACTATAAATCAAAACATTACAAAACACGTGGATTAAATTCATTTTAATATTTGTTGAGTGTTCCCTGAGTATTCTCTATTGAACCGGGGGCCACTAAGTGGACTGTGACAAAAAATATAGAAATGCTTGCTAACTTAGAGGATACCTAGAACAGAGGTTCCCAACCCCCAGCACCATGGACCGATACAGGTATGTGGCCTGTTAGGAACTGGGCTGCACAGCAGGAGATGAGCAGCAGGAGAGCGACTGAAGCTTCATCTCTGTTTGTAGTCATTCCCCAGCTCGTCCATCATTGCCTCAGCTCCATTTCAGACCATCAGGCATTAGATTCTCATAGGAGAACCAGTCCCTGGTGTGAAAAGGTTAGAGACCGCTGACCTAGAACATAAAACAGGCCCAAGAGAAAACAAACCAATTCAAGATACAAGTCATTTAAAACAAATGAACAGGTATGCAATGCAGAGAAGTAACCAATTCATAAAGTACTTTTATATTTGAGCTTTAATTATAAAACATTATGGGTTATTTTAAGCATGTCTTGATAAAAGGTGTTTGCAAGTGGAAATTCTACACAAACTTGATGCCCTGAGCAAAAAATCAGCTAAGCTTTTAATAATTCAATATCAGGAACACTAAATGCAGTTTTATGTAGCAAAACTTTGATCATCTTTTATTAAATATAAGGTGTATTTCTTTTAACATTTGAACATCTTAAATTAGTTTGCATTTTACAATCATAGCGTCTTTCAATCATTGTTGGGATAATTTGAGACTATTTTAAATTAAAATTTCTTCATGAATTTGTGGACCACATTGATGTAAATTCAGAACATAAATCTGATTCTTCAAATTTTCAAAGAAGATATACTTTTTTTTCCTCCCGCTACCTAGTGCTATGATTGAGATATGCAAGTTTCCTTGCTCTCTTTTTCCATATGGTGGTTTCATTTATTTTTATTCTTACACTAATTGTGTAGCCTTCTTGTATCACATCTTGGGCATTTATGCTTTCATAATGCTACCCAAAATAGTGATGTATCTGACAGTGGAAGATTTCTTACATTCAATGTAAAACAGAAATTTCTCTTAGAAAATATTCCTAGATGATATCAATCGTGACCAAGTTTTGGACAGAGAAAAGAACCTTCATATGCCTCATGAAGCAATGATTTCTAAGGGATAAAAAACTAGCTATAAATAAAATGGGTTTATAAACTCATTTGTTTTACAGACAATAACAGTTTAGAAATCTATTATACACTTGGTTAAACAAGAAGATTTCATATCTCCAATTGAAAAAGTAAAACATTAATAAACTGAGGTAAATTAACTCTATTTGTTGAAAAATTTATATATTCACAAATATGCAATATATATTTAAATATTCAATAACTTTATTTTAACATTGTTTTCATGCTTCAAATAAATTACTAATGAAAACAAAGGTTTTCTTTTTTCTTTTTACTGCTATTATGCCTAGATTTAGAATATTGCTTGGCACATATAAGCTCTCAAGAATGAATGAATGAATTAGCTAATGGGTCAACTCACATCCAATGATGCATAGCTGTTTTGTATATGTATCATATAGTCCCTCTTGAATTATCAAGGGCTTGAAGCTTGTATCTATGTTTGTTTCATTCTTGTGTCAATTTATGAGACTTCAACTCAGTGAGCAGAACCATCAGCCTAGCTGACATTAGTCACTCCATATCTGTTCTGCTGACATACACTCTAGTTAAATAGCCTCCAGTCTTATCTCGAAGAATTGATAATCTTAGTCACCAGTAAACCATACTGACCAATTTGCCATGCTCCAGTATTCTGTGTATACTTATGATTGAGGCTTTTAAGTATAATTTGATAGATTCTTACTAAATAACATGGAAATCTTTTTTGCAAATCCAACAGTTTCTTCATCTATAAAACAGGAGTCAAGGAATGCTACTGAAGAAGTGCACAGGTGCATTAATGATCAAAAAAACAAGTAAAGCTTGATGGGAAAAAAATAACAGATCTTTAGATGTACAATTTTGAAAAGATATGATGTCATAGCAAACTCTGGGATACTCAGCAATTAGTATAAATCACTTCACTATAGCAGCATAATCATCATGGTTTTAGAGAAACTGTAAACTGATAATTACCTCTGACACCAGACTATAAGCCAAGCTACGTGAACTTTCCCTTTATGTTCTCTTTAATGCAGGTGAATGAAAAAGATAACTTAATGGTACTTTGCAGCACTAATTATTTGGGAATAATCAAAAGGTTTCATGATCTGAAAAAAGTTGTTTCAGTACAGCCCATTAAACACTATGAAGAGGTATTATTCCATCCTACTACCTTGCTGCCACTCAGGTGTTCATTTGCCAGATGCTTTCTAATTAAGATCATATAAAATGAGCCTAACATGAATTGCACAATCAAATAAGTTTATCCAGTCCAATTTTAGTGCCAATAATAAATATTATCTTTTATTATAATTTTGACTGAGACGATTATTTTCTTAATGTTCTTATTGACACCATTCTAAGCCACTGGAGGCGGGGAACTCCTCTAAGCCTAATTTATTGTGTGAATCATAGAGATGAATGACCTCTCTAACTTTAGACTAACTGAAATAACAGCATATTATTATTATATTATGAAAGTGATGTAAATCACTTTCCTGGTGTAAATTCTTATTCCATATATTCCATAATCACTCAGCTGAAATGCTGTGTTGATGGATCAAAACAGTAGTCTATTAAATGTCTATAAATCAGAAAGAGAGAGAGTGAGGGGAAAAAAGAGAAAGAAGAGAAGAGGAACAGAAAGGAAAAAGAAGGGAAGGGAAGGGAAGGGAAGAAGGGAAGGGAAGGGAAGGGAAGGGAAGGGAAGGGAAGGGAAGGAAAGGGAAGGGAAGGAAAAGGAAAAGAAGCGATGAGATGGGACCGGATGGGATGGGAAAGGAGTGGAAAGAAAAGAGTCATTGTCCAGAGACATTCTTTTTATTGTCACCCTTCACTATCTCTTTGCAGTTGAGAAATTGGTTTAGACTTGTTCCACACTTGCAGGAAAAAAAAGTAAATTCTCTCTCCTTTGGCTTCTCTGATGCAGGAAGTCGGTGTCTGAGAATTATTGTTAAGAGATCAGCATCCCTTCTGCTTATTGTTAAATTGTATGTCTGAAGCCAAAGCTTTAACAGCTTTGTGCAAAGGTAAATTATCAGGCAGGGAATACATATCAGTACCACCATATGCCAGTAAAACCAATTAAATTTTAAAAATTGAATGCCTCTTAACAAACTTGTTGCCATGTCTATTAAAAAAATGGTTTAAGTGTAGTGTTGTTTTCTATTCAAAATAATATAGTTTGCTAAGGCAGTGATACTTAGATTCTTCTGGGGAAATATTGTCCTGAATTCTGAAAATGGATTTAATATTGTAAGGAAGATAGCGTCACGAGGTAGTCATCATATAGAGGTTATGATCCGGTTTGCATAGGTTCAAATCCTGACTCTGTCACCATGGGCAAGCTCTTTAGCCTTGTGTGCCTGTTTCTTCATCTATAAAATGAAAATAGCAGTTGGTCATTTGTATAAATTTTTTGAAGTGTCTACGCAGATCCTTTACCCAATTTTCAGAGTTGTCTGTTTATTACTGAGTTGTTGTAATTTAATATCTTTTAGATACAAGTCACTTATCAAAGTGAGGATTAAATGATTTAAGACATGTAAAGTTTTTAGAATTGGGCCTAATGTATGGTGTGCACTAGATAAGTTATTATGAAGCTTGGACCAGGTTCTCTTAGTAACCTAAAAGTCATTAAATGCTTCCCTCCTGATCCTTAAATATTTTTCATCTATTAACGAACCACTGATAGTTCATAGAATCCAAGGACCTTATAATACAATTTGCTCAGAAGAAAGTAAAGAAAGAAATTATTAATGACCAAAGAATCGATACCTTTTCCATCACCAGAAATGTTAGCTACACTTCAGTCATTCATTCACTTTTCACTTTCATGACTTTGCTCTAATCCCCAAATACCCATAGTATATTTTTATAAAAATTTTCTTTATATTGAGCTAAGTAAATTTATTTTAAAAAGAAATCTTATACACGTTTAATGTTTTAATTTAAACATATATATAAATCTGTGATTTTCACAGCTTTTAATTTGACATACATATAAATGTCTACATTAATTGGTTATCAGAAAAAGAGTTTCTTCAATTTCCAATTGAGCCAAGAATACTATCAGTCACTAACAGCAACAAAATAAATATCTGCAACATTTTCTGTTATCCCTTTTAGAATGAAAAACTTTCAGAACTAGAAAGTCAACACCATAATTGGATGCAGACTAATATTAACTTAGCTAAGAGTTCATTGATAACTTTAAGCTAAGCATGATAAATATCAAAGTGATAAAACATGTGTCTTGTCATGGATATTTCCAGGACTTTTTTCAAATCTGCAAAACACAAAACTGAGTGATAGGGCTAGAAATGTAGATAGCCAAGGAATTAGCAGATGTAAAACATTTGGGAAGATTATTAAAAAGAGGTACCTCAACAGGTATTTAATAAAAATGAATCTGCTCTACTTGGTAAAAAGAAAATCAGGTAGAATTTATGGCAAAAACGTCAAGAACAGACCTCATTTTAACACTTTCCTAAACTCACTCACAAACTTAAACCCTTTTAGTGTCCTTGGGCTTATTGAACTAATGGACTCAGAACAGCCTTTCAGTAGTAGAGGAGTTTATGTATTAATACTTTGTCATCTGCAAAGTTAAATCTAAGACATTTAAAAAATATTACTTAGAAGCAACAGGCCATTTGTCCTAGCAGATATAAACTGATGATTCTTCCATACTGAAGATTAATTGTCAATTCCAAGTTCCTTATCTTCTGAATAATATAGAAAATTGGTTATTCTTATTTGAAAAGTTGGGAGAAAAAAATACGCTCTCTAACTTTTTTAAATTGGACCTCAAGTTCAATAATGGGATTGTAGATTTATCTTCATCATTTGTACAAAACACACTTGTCATTGGCCCACATTTTATCTAACTGGTTATTTGTAATAATGAAATAAGTACCTGTGAGCACATCATCCCAAACAAAAGGGAGGGCCTTGACCTTTAGCCTACATTTTACCATAGGATTTCAACCCCATTCCATCCCCTTGCTTCTCCCCAGGAGGTAAACATTATCCTGAATTTCATGGTCCCCATTCCATTGTTTTCCTTTTTACATAGTGTTAATGCATTTAGATGTGGTCCTGAAAAGTATGTTGTTAAATGTTAGGGTTTTTTTTTTTTTAACTTCATAGAAAGTGTATGAGGCTGAGAGTTCTCATCTGAAACATATTCTCGTTAGTGGAGATTCATTCATAACTTGAGTGCTGAAATTATTTCAGTTTGTGAATATAATACTATTTGTTTATTCATTTTTCTTTAATGAGTTTTTTTAATTGTTTCCAGGTTTTCGTTATTGTGAACAACACTGCTCTGAATATTTCTGTACATGTCTTGTATATGTGTGAAAGTTTCTTTTGGTTGCATAAATTACTGGGTCATAGGGTATGTAAATGTAAACCCATACTCTCTCCAAAACTTTGTATCATACATTTATATTTCAACCGTGAAAGAGTATTTCACTGTTGTCTTGATATCCATTTTATTAATCACATACAATTACTGGCCATATGTTTTTCTCTTCAAGGAAGTTCACTTTTCTACTTGTTTATGCTTTTCTTAATAGTTTATGGAGTTCTTTACACATCCTTGATATTAATCCTTTACTGGTTTTCTATATCATGAATATTTTCTATTGACTTGTAATTGTTTTTTTCAGTTTCATAAGTGTTCTTTGATAAATAAATGTTCTTAATTTTAATATAAACAAATATATATCTTTTCTTATTTAAGATGATGCCTTTTAAATCATATTTAAGAAATATTTCTCTATCACGGATCTAAAAGGTACACAGCAAATTTTCTTCCTGAGTTTAAAAGATATTATCGAGTTTCTCCAATTCTCTTCCTCCTTCTTCTCCCTCTTCCTTTAGTTTATTTATCCTAATCCCATGTGTGAGAATGGAATCCAGTTTTGTCTTTATCCATATGGACAACTATTTTTTTACAGTTTTATTATTGAGGAG
>NW_006439192.1:25119369-25141214 GCF_000325575.1 Pteropus alecto | reverse complement strand
CCATAAATGAATGACTTATTTCTAAGCTCTCTATTCTATTCTATAGAAAATGGTGGGGTTTTTTTATCCCTCCCCCCCCCAAAAAAAACCTTTTTCTTAACTAGTTTATAATAAATACTGCTAGTTGATCTGGCAAATCTTTCTCTCTGCTCTTATTCTTCTGTAGTTTCCTAGCTATTATATTATTTCTTTACGTTGCCATATGTATTTTAGAATGATCTTTCAAATTTTCTAGTCAATTTGCTTATCTTCTTCCTTCTAGTTGAGAAGTCAGCAAACAAGGGGCCAAATTGGCCCAAATGCTGTTTTTGTATGGCCAGAGGCTAAGAATGTTTTTTATATATAATTTTTTAAAATTATATATATGACAAAGACCATGTGTGGCCCACAAAACTTAAAATCTATCTGGCTATCTGCAGAAAAAATTTACCGACTCCTAATCTAGAAGATTTCCTCAGTCCAGACTTCTAATGCATTTATTTATTCTTTAATTATATTTTCAGATATTTACTTCATACATTTTATTCATTTTTTTCAAAAAAATATGCCTAATATTTTTGTTTGGTCTTTTCTCATGTTTTCTTATTCATAGACATATTGCTAATCCCTTCCTAGTAACTATTAGAATGTTTCATTAAACTAGTTTTATATTCTTGGTCCATCTTTCTAATGTATCTGTTCCTATTGGAAATCTGTAGTCCAGTATGCCTCTTTCTTCTTTTAAATAGTTATGCTCCTCAAATATCTTATCATTTTGACTTGTAAGCCCTATGATGAAGAATCCCAGGCATCAGAAAAACAGTCACCAGCTTCTCAGTTTATAAAACATTTACAGATTTGGATTTTACTCTTCATTTCCCAAAAAGAAGCCACACTGGAGACTCCTTAGATTATAATTTGCCAGCCTTGAAACTTTGGAGAAGAAGGTATGAGGAAGCAGATGCTAGAGGTCAGTTAGTATGCACTTATTTTTCTGGGATCTTCATTTGCATGTGTCTATCTCAAGGCAGTGGTAGAATTCAGAGCATAACTCCAATAAATGTCTCCATTATATCTTCAGCCATACTCCTTTAAAGGTGACCTGCTCAGGTCAAAGTCATCACCTTACCCAGTTATCTTAAAACACCCTGCCACCTCCTCATTGCCTTAAGGGTTTCCCACAGTTTTGGTCATCTTTTTCATTTTTAATTACCCCAGGGTTCATCTTGGAAGAGGGAGCCTATAATAGCTTCTAAGAGAATATTTTAAAATTTTAAACTGATATACTCTATATGAATTTGGAAATGACATAGGAAGAGTTTATATTTAGTATGAAAAATATGCACAAGCCAATTGACATGCTTATTTAAATCTTTGATTAACTCATATACTGACAAAGTTTAGTATGTTAAACTAAACCAACTCTGCCTAGTTAGCTGTAAGAATTGAGTAGGCAAATTCAATACCTTTCTTAAAATTCCTTGTGGTTACATAATACATACACAATAAGGGTCCCGTCTGAGTTACAGCAATATTTGATTGATTTCACAAAGTAGAAGGAACCCCCTATCCCCAACAACAACAACAACAACAAAATGAATAACTAGCCAGAGAAAGTTATGTCCCTGATAGAGGAAAGAATTGAAACAAATAGTTAGCTGGAAGCTACTTGAAGCATCAATACCTGACAGAAACCCTGGCAAGACAAAATAGATTCCTTTAGCTGAATATAACCTAGTCATAACTTGTAGATAACAATTACTCTATTCCTGAGAACTGGTCTTCTTTGTAATTTTATAAAGTCCCAAGTGATTGTCTCCAGTAGAATGTTTTATAAATATATTTAAATCCTGTTTGTCTACCTCTTGGCTATTCAAGAACTCCATGCATTTATTCATGTGTTGAAAATGTGGTAATACTAGCTAATGAAACTGCAACTGAATGGGAAAAGACAGTGATTTGTTACACTCTTCATAGCAGTTGCATTAAGTCAATTTGCACAAGTTGACAAGTCAAAAGTTTGATGGAAAATCACATTTTCTTGAAAGATACTGACAGGAAAGGAGCTACTTGTTATTTTAGTGGTGCCATAAAAGTAAACAGGAAATGCCATTGAGATTGAAATGAACATTTAATATATAGACTTATTAAACTTATTTTTTAATGATTCGGAAAGAAGAGTCTATTGCTTTCATAGTTTGTGGGCGTCATTAACTTTTGGAATAATTATCAATAGTAATCACTACCATACTACTCTAATGCGAGATGACATGGATGGACATTCTTTAAAATCATTGTCCCAATTGGCAGTTTTTGAGCAATCACATGTATAAACCATGTGTGGACCTTTACAGAAAGCAAAATGGATGGACCTGGTCACCCATATTTACATACTAAAATCATCAGCCTATCTGTATTTACATTCTGTCTTAGCTACTGACTCTAGCTACATAGTTCATTAGTTTACTATGGTACCCTTATTTGAAAAGGAATGATATTAATATGTTTTATCTTCTCTAAAGTTTGAGAAAGTTGCAGAATTTAAGTAGATATTATCTGCAATTGGTAAACTGTTACTCTGGAGGAAAGGGTAATTTCCACATGCATTTAATTTTTAAAAATTAGTTATCAGTTACTTTTTGCCTTCATTAATGAATCTTCTGATATTTAATTTGCACTTCATCTAAATTTCTTTTGTGACCCTGAGAAATGCAGCATTTAAACCAAAACTCACAACATTTTTAAACAGATTTGAAAAGTGGAAGTGGGAAAAAAGTCATCAAAAAAAAGTTCCATTATTAACATATGTTCTCTTTCCTAAAAAAAAAAAAAAAAAATTCTGACATTTTGCATGCATATCATTCTTGTGTCCAAAATAAACCAAAACAAACAAAAACATTCCCAGGTTCCCTCTAAGCAAGGTAAGACAGAGCAGCTACACTGATGGCAAAATATTTTCTCCCACTTCTTTATCACTGGCATGAAAAGATATTCTAATAAGTCTTGTTAAGAATAAATATATATACATCTCCCACCACCATCACAAAAGTTATTTGAAGGCATGAGAGCCAGCCTAGACTCAGAGTTTGGAGTGTGAGCTCTGGAACCAAATATTCTAGATTAAAATCTTTATCATATGGCTCATTAGCACTGTGACTCTCATCAATGTTTATAACTTCTCTATGGCTAAGTTTATGGGGATACTAATAATAACCACTTCATATGGTTGTTTATAGAAATTATATGTAATATTACAATTAAAATATTTTAAGTGTTTTTACATATGTAGCAATATTGTGATGTTTTAATTTATACAAAATACTTTTACCATTACATTCATATCATAATTGCTACAGGTGCAAAAAAGAGTTGGAAGGAGGCAGACAATGGTGATGATGCTGAGTGCTTTTATGGTTTAATTAACTCCTGTTAGACACCATCATCCCCTTGCGGCTTCCCAGGATCTAGAAACACCTCACATTATAAAAGCTGAAAATGCCACATACTTGCTCCTCTAGCCTCTTGTTGCAGCTAGAACACAGGCTGGATTTTGAATCAAGAGCTAGTGATGTCCAGGAAAGGAGTTTGTGCATCCCCTTTGGCAGCTGCAGTTTTAAGACAGAGGAAGCAATGGTGCTAGTTGTGGTGTCTGGTTCACTGGCAGCAGTGTCCTCATAGTGAGATGTTTCAGGCATTTATTCTGGCTCCATAGGCTCTAAATCTGTTTCCCCAGTTTCCTAGAGGTTCTATTAGCTACCCAGTCTCCTTTTAGTGGGTTTTTGGGGGTTTTTTTTCTGCTTAGAACAGTCAGTCAGAGTTCCTTTCTGTTTGTATATAATTAAGATCTGTGAAAATAATATTCAACAAAGGAGCCAAAAACATGCAATGGAGAAAGAAAAACCTTTCAATAAATGGTGCTAGGAAAATTGGAAAGCCACCTGCAAAGAATGAAACTAGGCTGCTGACACTATCTACTACAATCAACTCAAAATGGATCAAAGACCTAAATATAAGACTTGAAACAATAAACTGCATGAAAGAAAATATAGGTACTAAACTCATAGACCTTGGCCATAAAAAAGATTATATGAATTTGACCTCAAAAGCAAGGGAAGTATAAGCAAAAATAAATGAATGGGATAATATCAAACTGAAAAGCTTCTGCACAGCAAAGGAAACCATCAACAGGACGAAAAGGCAACCAACTGAATGAGAGAAAATATTTGCAAATGATCCCTCGGATAAAGAGCTAATATCCAAAATTTATAAATAACTCATACAACTCATCAACAGCAACAACAAAAAATCTAATTTAAAAATAGGCAGAGGACCTGAGCAAACATTTCTCCCAAGGAGATGTACAAACAGCCAACAGACACGAAAAGATGCTCAACTTCATTGGCTAATAAGGAAATGCAAATCAAAACCACAATGAGATACCACCTCACATCTATTAGAATAGCTGTCATCAACAGAACAAGTAATAAACGAGTGTTGGAGAGGTTCTGGGAAAAAAGGAACCCTCCTACACTGCTGGTAGGAATGTAAATTGGTGCAACCACTATGGAAAACAGTATGGCGGTTCTTCAAAAAACTAAGACTAGAATTAACATATGGCCCAGCAATCCCTCTTCTGGATATTTACTCAAAAAATTTGAAAACATTTATCTGTAAAGATACATGCACCCCAATGTTCCTAGCATCATTATTCATGGTGGCCAAGACATGGAAACAATCAAAGTGCCCTACAATAGATGATTGGATAAAGAAGCTGTGGTACACATATACAATGGAATATTACTCAGCCATTAGAAAAGATGAAATACTGCCATTTGTGACAGCGTGGATGGATCTTGAGATAATCATGCAAAGCAAAATAAGTCAGATAGAAAAAGTTGAGAACCATATAATTTCTCTTATATGTGGGATGTAAATCAAAGACCAACAAGTAAATAAGACAAACAAACAGGGACTCAGGGACAGACAACAGTTTAGAGGTTACCAGAGGAAAAAAGAGCAGGAGAGGAGATAGATAAGGGTAAAAGGAGTCAAATATATAGGGATGAAAGGAAATTTAGCTTTGGGTGGTAAACACAGAATGCAATATACAGATGATGTATTATAGAATTGTACACTCGAAACCTATATAATTTTATTAACCAATATCACCCCAATCAATTTAATATAAATAAATAAATAGGGAAGTGACATAATAAAAAAAGAGATCTGTGACTGATAGAACTTTGGTGTTATTAAAATCTTTTCATAATAAAGTATTAACTGTTTGCTTTAAAAAGAGCATCTCTTATGTGGGAAAGAAAGAGTCCTAAATACTCAGTTCCCAAATAAAGTATGTATCCAATACACATAAGATAGCAGCTCTCTTTATTATCTTTTAATACCACTTTTTAAATTTGTTACATAAGTAAAACCTGATTCTTAAAAAAAAAAAAGTGATAAACACACACATGGAGGCTTTAAAATTGCATTACCCAGAGATAAACGTTAAGAGTAATTCTTTCCAAGCTTTTCTACATGAATGTGTGTATAACTATATATAATTACGGACATATCCATTTTAGCACTATTCTTTTCTCAATGCATCATAAATATCCTTTCATTTCAATAAAAAAGTCTGAATCAAATTTTAATGCTTGCCTAATAGTGTTGGCTACATTATTTACTTAATCAACACTGTAATATTATTGAGCGAAACATCATCTCCAATATTTCAATATTATAAATAATACTATAATAAACCCTTCTCTACATATCCTTTTTTACATCTGCCCTATTTTCTTCAAATAGTAGAACATTTGAAAGACTGAATGTGTCCATCTGTGAAAGAGGAAAAGGCTCCATATGTGATTCTGATAAGTGCATTTTACCTTTTATCAATATTAGTTTACACTTTAGAACAGCACTATGCAACAGAATCTGCCATGATGGAAATGTTCTATATGTCATACAATACGGTAGCCACTAGCCACACACAGCTATTGATCACTTGAAATGTTGCTAGTGTGACTGAGGAAGTACACTTTTAACTTTAATTTATTTAAATGATTTTAAATTTAAATACCCACAGATATCCAGGGGCTACAATGTTGAATAATGCAGCTCTGCAACCTTTATGACTTTTTTTTTTGGACTATACCTTATCTTATATAAACATTATGAGGCTATCTCTGCTTTTATATGTTCTTGCATTATAACGCTTACCATTTCTTTTATTGGTAAAAATTTTGTGATATTTTACATCATATACATTTGATTTTCTGCAGGGAGGTGGATATAATATATCCTAATTAAGAAAAATGAAAATAACTGAACAAGTGACATTATTACCTTTATGTTTTCAAAGGTTATCATTACCCTATATTTCTGAAACAAGTTAGTGTCAAGAGTGTCAAAAGTGACAAAGAATCTTTATGCCAAATCTATTTTAAACAAGGCATTTAGTACATTTTTATTCTTTTCATTGCTCCTTAGCCACCAACTTTTTAGGTTTTGAGTATTTCAATACAGAAATATTTTATTACATTTTAAATTACTTCCTAGAAAACTTTTTAATATTGATTCTTAGTTTTATAATGAATTGTATAATAGTAATTTAAATTTGTCCTTAATCTTCATTAATGTCATATCTTTCTTATTCAGGTGCTTTTATTTTAAATTTTTGTCTGTTTTTCTAACAACTGAAGTACTAACAAGTATATAAATGAGAACATTTTCCCATCAAAACTCCTTAAATCTTGCTCTACTCTCTTCTGGATTTCAAGGTTGCATCCTTGAACTATGATAGTAGTTGTTTTGGTTTTTATAAAATCTGTTTGTTTGTTTTTTTTTCTGTGAATAGATGTCTTTATGGGTTGAGTTATGTCCACCCCAAAACTCATACTGTTGGGGCCCTCACTCACAACGGGTTTATATTAGGAGATAAGGCCTTTATGTAAAGTAAGGCTAAATGAGGCCATAAGGATGGGGCTGTAATACAGTAGGACTACTATCCTTATAAGAGGAAGAGAATCCAGAGATTCTCTCTCCATGGGCACAGAGAGACTATGTGAGGACACAGCAAAAACGTAGCTGTCTATAAACAAGAAAGAAGCCTTGGAAGAAATCAACCTTGACGGTCTTAGCAGACTAATACAGATATTCTTGAGATTTCTCTTTATACTTTGTCTTAAACTAAATTTAGAACATCCGTTGTACATATAAACACTATATTCTCTGTCATCTCATTATTTTAATTTTATGTCTTGCTCTGCATTCAAGAAACAGTATTACAGTTGCTCTCCACATCACCATTTGATTTCTTCAGAAGCATTTTTATTCTTGATTGTCAGCATGAATTTCCACTTTAATATTATGTTTTTAATTATTTCAAATCTTTACTTTTTTACTTACTTTCTCTTTTGTCCTATTCTGTTACCTACATTTCCATATTGTTCACTTTCATCTCAGTTTTTTTCTCCATCCGACCTGTGGCCTTGTTCCAAAGAGGCTATAGCTTTATTTATTCTGTAGATTATTCCAAACATTTTCCTGAAAATTTTTTAATAGATTGTGGAATAGATCATTTTGAGGTTTGTTTTTCCCACCAGGAGAGACTTTCCCCTCTTTATTCTGCAGTGATTTTAATAACATATATAGTTTTTATTCTTACTTATTCCTGAGCCGAAGAGATTTATACAGACATGGGGTCGTTTCATTTTCATCATTCCTTCATTCTGCGTCTATCCTCAGATCTGCAGTTGGAATGCTATTGATGTCAATAGCGTCATGTTGAATTTCTTGTTTCTCATAAACTTTCTCCTAATTTATCTTCTTTCCTCCACTGCCCTGTTCTCTTGCACCTCAAATAACATAGTGCAGGAGAAAATAAGTTCCCCAGCTTATCTTTCCCTTGAGTCTAAACTTCCCAGAATGTTCTCTGCCATGCACTTCACTCCTACTTCCTTTGTGGTAGTTTGCTGGGATTTTTGCATTTCTCTCAAGGTGAAGAAAACTAACAAATAGAGAGATGAGGAACAGGAGAAATGGTGTCTACTTTCTCCTGGATATCATTTTAAAGATGTAGAAAAATATTTATCTTTCTCTCTACATATAATAAATTCTAAATTTCTGAGTCGGAGAAGTGATACTTGGGAGATATTGACAAAGATTTTCTCTTTAAACTCTTGTGAGCCTCCTCTAAACTCTCTTCTCAACTAGACTCTGCCTTTTAGGCTTTTGTATTCACCCCTGCATTGTCTAATTTTAGCAGGAATCCTGCTAAGTCGGTTTAGCCTGATTCTCTCACTCTCAATATCTGATTACCCTCAATACTTAAACAGGTTTCTCATTCTCCACCATCCCCTTGGTGATGTCTGATCACCCTGGTTTGCCTACAACAAAAATTCTGTTAAGTCAGTTTAGCCAGAATCCCCCTTACCCCTGATGTTTCCTCTTTGTAATATCCCACCCACTGACTCACCACACACACCCTGTTTCTTGGTATAAATTTCCATTTTTTCTTGGCTTTGTAGTTGAGCCCAGTGTTGCAGTGGTCTTCCTGAATAAAGCCTGCGTCACTATTCTTGAACAAGTTTCATGAATAATTTTTCTTTTCAGGTGGTCTGTTTCATGAAGCAAAGATGCAATGTTTCTTATGCTGTAGCCTGAATAGTGTGTGTGTGTGTGTGTGTGTGTGTGTGTGTGTGTGTGTGTAATTACATCAGTTAATTGCTTCCTAATGTAAGAAAAATTTTGCACCAGACTTGATAAAATGGCAAGATAGATTTTATTTATACTATGGTAGTAAATGAGGGTGACTTCAGTTGAGAACTAAGCTCATCCCTGAAGACAGCAAAGACAGCTGCAGATGTGTCACCTAGGAGCAGAGTGAAGGGGTCAGTGGATGAAAAATTACTAAGAGGAGACAGCAAGAGTACTGGGATTCTTGCTAGCCTGGTTTAACAGGTTTCTTGCTAAAGGCAGACTTAGATAGCAAGGATAGGAGGTTGAAGAACTGGATCGCATGTCAAGGATCAGAGAATTCTCGATTAAAATCAGGCTCAGCGAGCCAAAGACAAAGAAGGCCGCGATGGAGGCCTAGTTGAGAAGAGGTCTCAGAGGAGCCTGACCAAAGTTCGGTTAAGGAGTGAGTCTTTGTCACTAAAAGCATTAATTTCTTCCAGATTGTGTCATCAAAGTATTTCATCAGTCTGACTTTTCAATATTGTACATGTTCATCCTGTACGACATTTTTATGGAATTTTAGTAGAATGTAAACACAATTCACTGAGAACAGATAATCAGATATCTTCTTTCAGAACTTTATTAATTTTATTTCAAGGCAACAGGTTTGCAGTCAGTGCCATATTCCTTTCACTGGGATTTAAAATAGAAAGAAGATAAGAACTCGGAGTTCAATAATACATTCAGTAATTCTAAAAACTTTATACTTTTTTCCACTATTTATTCTTTTTAATAATTTATTAAATAATTATCTTACCTTTTAAAATAGTCCTCAAGTCATTAAGTCACTTTGTTACAGAAATATTTCATATAACTTAAAGCTGTAAATAAAATACAATGGGATGGTATAAATAGTATAGATGGAATAAATTAAGGTAGAGAGATAATTGAAAAAAATCATATATATATATGCATGTGACTATATACATATATATATACACACGTATATATGAAAGAGTTCAACATCCATACTTAGTAATTTGATGTCAGTTTTGGTATTAAACTTTTCTAGCAACTATTTCAAAAAAGGGAAAACAGGTCAATTTGAGTGCCCACTAGACAAAAACAAACCAAGTTCTCAGAAAAAGGGTATCTATTTGGAGTGATGATACTGGATAGAGATTTCTCCTAGGGATCTGCTTTCAAAACATGAGAATCGATATAATACATATTGGTATAGTTGGCACTATTAGGATCCTTTGTGTGCTCTAAATCATCTGCTCTGCCGAGTCATTCAGTATGGACCACACAGGGCAAACCATAGAAGCTTACATGACGGCTTCAATATATCCCCCATGTTCTCTATAATAATATTCAAGTACTTTAAACTTAGATAATGGTTACTATTATTCTCATCTGAATAATTTTTCTTGGTAGACATGCTTAGCAAGGACCAATAGGTATTCCTAGTATTGCTCAAAAAATCTGTCTCACAGTTGTCTTTCTGTTAATTCCTAACATAGATTACTATGCATTGTTACGATTCTCTATGGCTATGAATATAATTTCTTTCCATTCAAATGTCTATGCTCCAAGAATATAACTAATATTGGTTGGAGCTGAACAATTCTTTAGAATTTAGTAAATATTAATTCGAGTAGTAATATAATAACAGATCTCATTTGATTTGTAATTTTGATTGATCGATTATTTCACTTTTAGTTGCAAGTGAGAAACCAAACTCAAATTGGCTTCAACAATGTAAAATTTATTAGAACATGTAATTCCTGAAATAGTCTTTACCACAAGCATCTCTAAGTCCATGGACTCAGATAAATTATTAGTAATGGGTTCATTGACACAACTTGGCATTGCTTTCTTGCTTGTTGGATCTGTCCTTAAGTAAGCTGACTACTTGTGGTGGCAGTTGCCAGCATCTCCAGCTTAGATCTGGTTCTTATTAACATCCCCATCAAAAATTGTTTTTCACTCTGCCCAGTAGTCCCTGCTAAATCTCCAAAATTGGGAATCAGTGCTCTGCTTGTGCAGGCCTAGGTCACATGGGCACCTCAAGAGCTAAGGTGACTCCAGTTCCACTCAAGTTACCTAGCTTTCAGAGTAAGGAAGACATAGTTTCCTGACGAAACTATGCTAAAAAAGTTTCCTGAGTATCTATGCTAAAAAGTCCGCACTCATGCATAAACTACCAAACACATGAAAATATGTTCGTTTCGCATTGTTTAAAACGTGGGTAGAGAATACAAGCAATCAATTAAGGAATGGTTAAACAATGACATTCCATTCTATAAAACACTATAGCTCAATTTCTTCAACAGCCTCTTATCAGTCTCTTTGTATCCCCTTTGAGCTCTTCCTCCAACACTGCAGCATCAGTTATTTTTTATTAAAATGAAATTTTAGTCATGTCATTTCCAACTTTAAATCCTTTAATTGGGCCTTTGGGCCACGCTTCTCTTGCTCAGGCCCGCTTCCACATCTGGAAGTGTACTTTCCCTTCTAATAAAGCTTTTCTTTTATGCTGGAAAACAAAATCTTTAATTGCTTCCCATTGCTCTTGGGAAAAATACCAAAATCCAAAACAGATCCTTGGCTTTCTCCTTGAGCCCACCTCTTACCTTCTCTCTTTTATTTCTCTGTGCCCCTCTCATATAGGCTTCGTTTTATTCCAGATGCCATGCTTCCCTATGGTCACAAGGAATTTGCACGTGTTGTTCCCACTGTTTATAAATTTCTCCACCCTATCCCCCTCTTCAATTTGTTAACACCTGCTCAGCTTTCAGGTCTCAGGTGAAGCTTGATTTCCTCAGGGAAACTGTCCTTAAAATCCAAAGTCAAAATCGGGTGAATGTTCCTTTTTTCAGACATTTATCTCAGTTGCATTTATGCATACACTAGTGTGAACATTTAATGAAAGTCTGTATTACACCACAGACGCAGGGACTATGTCTGCCTTTATTAATCCCTGTGCGTGGTAGATAGTAGGCATTCACTATATCGTTGTTAAATGAATAAGTAATTAAATAAATGAATAGTGCAAGGCAGAAATGAATAAAAACTGTATAAAAGGAACAACCATAGGAGGGGAACAACTTTTTAAGATAAAAAGAGATAACATGGTATGTTTAAATAAAAAGGAATTAGTCTATAAAGCACCTGAGGTCTAGTCCGCACTCTCAAATTTGTATAATCTTAGCCCAAAGCATCTGACCTTGTTAAAATGCAGTGTTCTAGATAATTTCCAGCTTCCATTTTCTATCCACTGCTTCTTCACCACTCTGCTCTGTAACTTAGTGTGATAACTATTATGGACTGTATTAGTGGATTTCCTTAACCCCTAACTTCCACCTGAGTTTGGCTTATGGGAGCAACGGCAATAGATCAAAGGGAGATGGTCAAATATTTGTTCCCTTGGCTTCGGTCCTGTTGACTGAATGGCTGCAGTCTTAAACCAGGTCACAGTCCTGTCAGGCAGCCCTCTCTCTGCGGATTCAAGTGACCCTCTCCTACCACTCTTAGCCTCTCAGGCCGCAGGGGACCAATGGTTTCTGCTGTTACTAGCTCTGGGGTACAGTGCTATCCTTTGTGGTTTCCTCACTTATAAACCATACAATTATAAATAGTGTGTTTATTAAACTCTCCTCACATTACCCAAATTGAATAAGTTATGCTTTCCACCAGAACCCCAATTGCCATACTCAATTTTATCATCTTCTAAATGGGGATATTTCTGCTCTGCCTAACTGCTGGGATTGTCAGGAGAAAAATTACATAACATGTTTTTTAATGAAATTTGAGAATGATAAAAACCTATACTAAAGTCAAGAGCTGTTATAAAGAAGATCATGTCTGTTATTTTAAAGATCATACATAGAAAGTATTCAATTTGCTGAGTGCATTACTGATGTAAAGCACCGGTATTTAATCAAAGAGGTCTCACAAATTGTATGAATAGAACAGCCTTTAAGTCTTTTGTAGGAGCACCAAAAATATCTTATCCACTGGCCTACTTCAAATTCCTGAGATTATCAGCCAAAATAATAACCTAGAATTAAGTCCCTGGGACTATGCCAGACACTGTGCTGGCACTTCACATACAGTGTCTCTGGTCCACACAACAACCCCATTTCACAAATGAGAAAACTGATATTCAGAAAAATTGAACCACTTGCTGGTAATGAGTAGAAATTTTAAAACAAAGATCTAGCTGATTGCAAAGGCATTACTCTGTCTACTGCTTATACTACCATTGTGGCATTACTTATTCAAGTCAGAATTATCCTGCTCTCTGAATAGAGTGCATTCATTTTATGCATCAGTAGATGTGAGTTAAATAGATTAGTATGCAGAGAAGGTATTCTCTCCTGAGTTACTGAGAATATGACTGCAGGAGAAAATATGAAACTAGAGATATGGATACTGGTTTTCACAAAGAAATAAGGTGTCTGGCTTCTGGGACTGCCCAAAGGGTATGGCTCAAAGGATGCAAAGACAAGCTTTGCCTCTTTCTGTTATCTCAAAGCCGGTTTTGCTTTTAGCTAGACATATACCTTTTAATATCCAGGTAGAGCTTTAGATCTTAATATAAGATGACTGTCCTAATGTATTTCATCTGCACTACATTTTCTTAATGCTTTCAGAATTCTAAAACGACGCAAGGAAAATTTTAAAATCTCTATCATTGCTGCATTCTTCAAACTCAATCTAAATAGTTGAGTTCTAAGCACTTAAAATAGTTACAGATTAAAATCACAAACTTCTTCCGAGATGACATTAGCTATACAAAATTAAGAAACATGCCAGATACATTTGGAAAAATTAAAGCTGCTTAGAAATGTAGTGAACAGAAGCAAGTAGTAACTAGACCAAATGGCCTCAAGCGTTCATCCTCTTTTGCTTTTTATCTGATGAAATAATTAGTACATATCAATTGGTGGAAAAGTTTTGCCCTTTGAACTTTGCAATGATCTACTCTTCTTTGTTCATATTATTAATACAATTAAATAGTACTGATGATTAATGCAGTGTTTTAAAGCAAACAGAACTTTTTAGGAATCTGCAGTTTTAGAAATTGTTTTAATATTTCAACTTAAAGGGCTAACTTGTCTCAAAATTTTAAATAATGGCAAACAATTATTTTTTATTTGCTCATTTTCTGTATTCCTTCATTAATTTTAGATGGCAACTTTTTTAAGTCTCAAAATTGCTATAAATTCAAATTTGCTTAAAAGAAAAAGATTGATTTAATTACCAGCAAGATGAAAAAAAAAAACCCGATAAGAACATATATATTACCCTAGATGTCCAAAGACCTGGATTATGCTTCAGACTGCCTCTTCCTACATGGGCATATCAGCTAACCTCACAGTTTTATCACTTAACCTCACTGTGAGATGATCTTAGAGTTGTGAGTGAAGTAAATGACACTTGCAAACTGTGAAGCACAATATAAATAATTCATTTTATTATTACAAAATATACATATTTTTCTAAAAGTTCTGGGGTATTTGCAGCTAATTATTCATTCTGCTTTCAATCACACAGTGAATAAGTAATGGAACCAGAATTTGAACTCACTTTTAACCTAAGTCTTCATACTCTATTCTCCATACTGTTTATGTGAAGAGCTCAGGAAGATTAATTTCTCTTAACCTCAATTTACCCTGCATAAAATGGAAGAAATAATATCTAGCTTGCAATGTTATTTTGCAGATCAAATCTGCCCAAACAAAACAGCAAAGCAGAGGTCTGGAACACAGTGGATACTCACTGTTGGTTGAATCTAAAATTCAGAACTCTAACAAATTGTATTTAACAAAGATGACTGAACCAATATACGTTCCATCCCACATGCTCTCATTACGGTCTGACATTGGCATAATTCCATCAAGCAGCGGTGTGTTCCTTCACTTTTTTAACTGTCTCAACCAATAGTATGCAACAGAGTGACCTGTGTGACTTCCGAGATTGCTTCTACCTTGTCCACTCTCTCTTAGATCTCCCTGGGTGAAGACAGCCTCCATGCTGTGCAGACACTCAAGCAACTCTGTGAAAAGAACTGAGGCCTACATCCATGGCCAATGTCAAATTGTCAGCCATGGGAGAGAGCCATTTTGAAAGTGGATGCTTCAACCTCAGTGAAGCCTTCACATATTTGCAGCCCTACCCAGCATATTCCTGTGACTGCCTAAGAGATTCTGCTTATGAAAGAACTGTCAGCCAAACCCTCTCTAGACTCTTAACCAACAGTAACTATGAGAAAAAACTAAATGATTATTATCTTAAACCACTAAGCTTTTAAATGATCTGCTATAATAGATACAAGAACTATTGTTCAATTTGTTGATTAACTTCTATATGAAAATTGCAAAGTTATACCTAGCTAAAATCCAAGAGCAAGTAAGGCAGTTTAAATCCCTTAAAATCCTTAGTTCTTACTTTATATGCCCAATACAAGGTGAAGGTTTACTCCTCTAAGTTTAACCCTCTAAAAAGAGGGAATCAACTTTATATAAATAAGTTCTTATAAAGTTCCTTGTATTTTGTAGGAACTAGATGTTTCTAAAAACTTTCAATAACATTGTTTCATGACATGGGAAACTAGAAAAAGTTTCTATATTAGTATCTTATTTATATAACGTGCTATTTGAAATACATATGTATTATCAAAATTAATGAAATATTTTACGTAGACATTTGACTACTTCATCTATATTTCCTAAATTCATACATTAAACTTAACAAAAAAATTAGAGGTCTTTTCATTATGAGAAATGGCTTTATAAATTGAGCATATACAGTACTTCAAAGCAGTAATTAAACCAACTAGTCTCATTAAAAAAGATTTCATCTTTGAAAGACATTAGTTAAAAAAAGAAAGGCAAATCACAATCTGGAAGATTTTGATAAATTACAATTTGTATTTGGAAGAAAATATTCACAATACATTTATCTGACAAAAGACATATCTAAAAAATATAAATAACTTTTAAAACTCAAATAATGAAAGACAAACAGCCAATTAGTAATGGTAAAAAGACTTTAACAAACACTATAAAAAGTTAATATGTAAAAGACCAATAAGTACACAAAAAGATGTTCATTATCATAACTAATTAAAGTAATGCAAATTAAAACTACAATATAACATCACACTCGTACTAGAACAGCTAAAATGTAAACATCTGATAATAGTAAGGGTTAGCAAAAATATGAAGCAACTAAAACTTTCACACATTTATACAGCTAAATAAGTATTTAGCAAATGACACAGTTATTCTACTTCTAGTTATTTACCCAAGAGAAATAAAAACATATGTCCATAAAAAGGCTCATACAAAATGTTCATAGTACTTTATTTCTAATAGTCCCCCAAACTGGAAAAATATTGCAAATATCCACCAATAAGTGAATAAATTTTGGTATACCCATGTAATGGAATACTACTCAACAATAAAAAGTAACCTATCTCCAAAAGACACAACATGAACAAATGCTAACAAACACTTGTCTGGGCAAACAAAGCCAGACAAAGTAATGTTGTAAAGCACTATACTGTATGATTTCATTTAATGAAATTCTAGAATTGGCAAAATTAATCTAGAATGACAGAATGTGGATAAGAGGATTGCCTGGGCCCTTGCATGAGACTGGGGTTTGCAGGGAGGAGGGTAAGGACGGTAAAGGGGATTGACTAAAAAAGAAAACAAAGAGAAATTTTGAGAGTTATGGAAATATTCTAGATTTCGATTGTTCAATTGTTGTGGTGGTTACACATGGTGTATATTTGTCAAAACTCACCCGTATAATTAAAATGCCTGTGTTCTATGTAAATTATATCTCTGTAAAGTTGTTTTAAAAATAAAGAAGAAAATAGAGACAAGTTGGCAGCTACTGACACCAAATTTGACTTCACTGGTATGATGGGGCCTTACGCCACAGTGTTCCATACATAGCTACATTGTTTTTCAACATATATAAGAATAATCTTTCTAAATGAAATAAAACTTTTCTCTAAAATGAAAGAAGTTACTCCAGTACCAAAATGTGTTTTTTTATGTTATAATAAAAAATCTGAAACTATAAAAATGCAAAAAGGATCAACAAGCCCAAGTGTTAGGTAAGAAATTCAAGGATAGAGCAAAAATTTATTTATTTGGAGATTGGGTCATGAGACTGGATTCCCCAGTCAACTCTCTCCAGTCTCTAAGGAAACTGGATATTTTTTTAGAGCATTTATTATATACATGCACTATACAAACATCTTGTTTAATCCATTTAATACAACAACCAAATTTTATATATATATATACACATATATATAAATATATATATATTTATTTATTTGCTTACTTTTTACGTATGGAGTAATCAAGATTTAGCAAGCTAAAGAACTCTAGTTGGATAATGCTAGGGAATGGCATAGCAAGGATTGGAACTCAAGCTTATGTTATTCCAAAGACATATTCTTTCCACAATATCACATTGCCTCTCAAGTGCAGTCTTGTCTATTTCATTGAGAAATTGATATAAAATAATTTGCAAGAAATTTGCTTCCCAGAGCTCATTCATTATAACAGTTAATGCTGTTTGTATTTTCTGGCTATTTCCAAATTGAAAACACTATCCTAAAAGAATGTATTATTGTTCCTGGAAGAGAATATTTTCTATTTATTGCCATTACATTGTTTTCTTCACTTCTAAGAGCAAATATATTAAATTTGCTCAAATTTTTAGGGAGGAAGTGGACACTCACATGAAAGACTTCATGAATCAATGTTATAAATTTGTAACTGTGTAATTTCTTTCCACTGTCATTGATTTAATATCATAATTGAGTAATATAATTCCCAAGTTTCATTATGTCTTCTGGTTATGTGCATAAGGAAAAGTTAATTAAAATAGGCTACCCTATTTAATCAAGTTATAATCATATCAAAACATTTTTTAAATTATTCAATAATCCATGTAAAATATATAAAATAATTTTTAGCTTCGAGAACATTTCTTTGGTGCCTTTCTAGTGAAAATTCCTGGGACGAATTTTCCAAATTTAAATTAGCCTGTTTTGAACATCATATAGAGAAAGGAAAATAAAAGTCTCTCTAACTTGAACCTAAAACTCAATTTGTTTTTCTGTGGTGAACTTCCCAAATGTCTGCCTCAAATGATTTCTGTAATTTAAAGCCTAAGAGGTAGTGAAAGATTTCAGGCCAAATATAATTGGTCACAAAAATGAACATAAAATAAATTTATAAAACTTTGTCATCCATGAGGTTGAGCTAAAGGTCTTATATTTACATCAATTTATTATATTGCTATAACTTAGTCATTTTTGCAACTGATTTTTGAAGTTCTGAATTTTGTTTCTATCTGGCTATCCCTTCCATTATAGACAAAAGTACATTCAGAGTAGTCAAAACCTCTCTTGTCAAGGGAGGATGCAAGCAGAGAAGGTAGGATCTGCGTATGTGCCTTTATTAGGGTGCAGTGATTTGGGGTTTCTTGGCTAAAGCTGGTTTGGTTAATTCAAACCCAAAAAGCATTGATTTGGAGAGTTTTATTAAGAGACACACAAGAGGAAGGTCCTGGGAGGCAGGTGAAACTGTCAATCACAAGGGCTATTGGAGAAGTCATACCAGGAATTTACATTAACTCGTGACTCTGCAGGCTCTTATTTAGGGCGTGCGCTTGCATGATGGGGCTGGTCAGGTTAAGGCCCTGATGGCCACTGGGCCAAACAAAATGGATGCCAGGGCCACAATACCATGGAGTAGCTTAAACTGTCAACAGTCAAGGTTTTTATTTTTTAATTTTTACATCTTTGTTTCTTAATATACAATGAGCAAAATAAACTTCATTATTTTGGTAGAGCCCTATGAATTTTGACTATATATAGCTATGTGTGACACAGATATGAAAGAGCTTCACTGCCCCCAAAAGTTCCCTCCTGCTGACCCTTAAAAGTCAGCCTCTCCTCCATCCCCAGCCCTTGACAGCCACTGATATGTTCTCCATCTTTGTAGTTTACTTTATCTAGAATACCATGTAAATGGAATTGTAAAGTATATAGCCTTTCACATCTGATACTTTCATTTAGCATATGCTGTTGAGATTCATCAATAGTCTGTTCCTTTTTATTGCTGAATAATATTTCTTTTTATGGACGAGCCACCATTTATCCATTCTCAAATGAGAACATTTGGAGTGTCTCCCATTTTGAGTAATTATGAAAAAAGCTGCTAGAAATATCCATATACAGGTTCTTGTATGAACATAAACTTTAATTTTCCTTGGATAAATTTCTAAAAGAGGGATTGTTGGGTCACATGGTGAGTACATATTTAACTTTATAAGGAACTGCTAAACAGAAATTGTTTTCCAAATAGTCCCATTTTTCCTTCCATCAGCAATGCGTTAATGTTCCAGTTGCCCCTCAGTTCTTACCACAACTTGGTCTCATCAGGGGGTTTGTTGTTTTTGTTACACTTTGATTTCTTGGTTTTGCCATTCTAATAGGTAATTATATTTCATTATGTTTTTTAATTTGTACTGCCCAGTGACTACTGATATTGAGCATCTTTGCATGTTCTTGTCTGCCAATTGTATACCCTCTCTGAGGGAGTATCTCTTCAAATCTTTTGCCCTTATTTTTAACTTTGTTTCTTGGTTTCTTATTTTTGATATTTGAGAGTTCTTTTTATATTCTAGATATAAGTATTTTGCTAAATATGTGATTAGAAAATATCTTCTCTTGGTCTGTGGCTTATCTTTTATCTTCTTGACAATGACTTGCATGTAAAAATTTTTAATTTCGATAGTCATTTTTAGTAATTATATTGGGTGGAGAATCCTATAAACATTAAATGGGTAAAGTTGGTTGATAGTGTTATTTGTGTCTTCTGTATCCTTACTGATTTTCTGTCTGCTTGTTCTATTGATTACCACAAAAGGGTGTTAAAATTATCAAGCATGACTTGTTTTTACTGCCTTCTGGCTTCCATGATTACCAAATTTAGAGACATTCAAGTCATTGTTTCTCTGTAATGTGTCATTTTTCTACTGATGCTTTAAGTTTTTTTCTTTCTCTTTATCTTTGGGTTTTAGCAGTTTTGCTGTGATGTGGCTGACCTCGAGTTGTTTTGAGTTTATCCTGTTTGGTATACACTGAGCTTCTTCAACCTACAAGTTGATGTCTTTCATCACATTTGGGAATTTTTAGCTATTATTTCTCCCAACATTTTACCTCACCAATTTCTCCTCTGTGATTCCAATGACACTAATTTAAGACATTCTTGTACTGTTTAGTATTTTTTTTTCTTTCGTATTTGTCCATTTGATTATTTTCATTGTTTATCTTTATTTGCTGAAAATTTCTATCTTATCATGTCTTTATCTTTATCTCATTGTAACATTATTCTACTCTAAAGTCATTGTCTGAAATCAGCATCTGGGTCATCTCAGGGTCAGAATATGTTTATTGTCTTTTCCCTTGAGAATTGGTCACATTTTTCTGGTTCTTATGTTGAGTAATTTTAGATTGTATTTTGAAAATTTTGGATAATTTGTTGTAAGACTCTAGGTCCTAATAAAAATCTTCTGCAGAATTCTGGTGTTTGTATTTTAGCAAGGAATCAAGACAATTTAGGTTCAGCCCACGAGTTCTATGTTGCCTTCTGTACAACGGTTACAATGTTCTTTTAGTTTTTAAAACCTTCCTATACAATTTTGGGCTTTCCTACTTATGTGCCACTAAGGTGGTCTGAAATTTTATTATGGTTTATGTTTCAATGTCTTTGCTATGTTGTTTTGGGTTCGTCCCATGTATATACAGTCTGAGAGTTGTCCTGGTACCCAGGATCAGAGCATACCCTTCTTCACCTCCAAGATTATGCCTGCATTCCTGGATCTCAGGAGCCTTTTTCCCCAGGCCTCTGGCAAGAAAGATGAGGTGTCACTCAGAGTTTTAGCCACTCATGCTGCCAATGAACAGTTCAGTGTGACTATGACTACCCTAAGGCAAAGCGGCAACAGAAAAGATAAAGAAAAAAATAACAGAAAGCCACACACACACACACACACTCTCTCTCTCTCTCTCTCTCTCTCTCTCTCTCTCTCTCTTTGGAACACAGGGACCTTCATTCCTGGTTTCTCTGGCCAGAAAGATGGGGTTCCTCTGAGTTTTAGCTGCCTTAACTGCCACTGTGCAGTTCTGTTACTGGGGCTACCTTTTGGCAGGCCATAGAGAAAAGAGAGAAAAAAATGGGCATTACATCCATACTCTTTACATGCAGTAGTCCTTTTCCTGGTCCTTTTGTCAGAAAAATTGATAAATAAATAACAATCTCTTATGGAATTTTTGCTGTCAGTGCCTACTGTACAATTCTGCAACTTAGACAACCATCAGGTCAACACCAAGTGAAGAAAGAGGAAAAAAAGCAAACAAAACATCTTTATACAATTGTTTCTTCCAGTTTTGACTCTCCTTGATATGCCTGCTCTTATATACCTTTCAGAGTTCTCAGAAAGTATTTTTTATTTTGTCTCAAGTTTCTAGTTATCACCAGCTGGAGAGATAGTTGAAGTAGGCTTACTCTTTCCTAGCCCAGAGTTCCAATTTGAGGCAGTTTCCCATGCCCCATTCACCACAGGGCACCGAAGGCCAGATCTTTACCTGTGCATATAATAGGTTGCACCATGGAAGAGGAAGCTCAAATTTAAGAGACTCTAGTCTTTTATAGGTTGCTGGTAGATCTGCTCATCTTTCCCTCCAGAGAGAGAAAGAAGGAGGGAGGAAGGGAGAGAGAGAGAGAAGAGAGAAATTACTCACTAGCCTGAAATGTAAGCAAAAGTATCCCCAGAGTAGAAGGAAATTTTACTATCCTAGAATGTCTCCAGGGACTTCTACCTTTGGAGAGACACAATCTCTAGGTCTAAGGTGTGTTTGCTGTTCAAACATACCCTTTGTTCAGAAATTCCAAATCACCCAGGTATGTGAGAAATTGATGGAGAATTGTCTCCCAACACAAGAAAGAAGGAAAGAAGGGAGAGAAGGAGGAAGGTAGGAAGGAAGGAAGGAAGGAAGGAAGGAAGGAAGGAAGGAAGGAAGGAAGGAAGGAAGGAAGGAGGGAAGGAAGGACAGAAGGAGGCAGTTATATTTATTTACT
>NW_006439192.1:25095655-25119313 GCF_000325575.1 Pteropus alecto | reverse complement strand
GAGGGAAGGAGGGAAGGAGGGAAGGAGGGAGGGAGGGAAGGATGAAAGGAAGGTAGAAAGGAAGGGAGACAGGCAACCAAAAAAAAAAAAATTATAAAATGAGAAGGTCTAGGAGGAATTTGGTATTTATCAGAATGACAGCCGAAATTATGGCACACAAAACCATGAAGATATTGAAGATGCCACCAATGAATCCTGAGTTCATATCATTTCTCCCATTTGTTCTGGACACCAAGGCTAGAATGCTAGAAGTGATGAAATTATGGAATGTCTGTTCTGGGATATTTGATATTGCTGCCACTTCTGACACCATCTGCCCCAGAATGGATTCTCTGCTAGCTCTACACTTTTACACCAAAAACTCTAGATTCAAAATCTAAGGAGAATGCACCACAAAAGAGGAATATAGATCATATATTCCTGTCCAGACAAAAAGTGAACATCTGCCATTTTCAGGTTCCATAGACAAAGGAGGGCTCTGCATTATGCCAAGAAACAAGGCTCACAGTTGGGGAATTCTCCTAAAAAAAAAATGCATTTACGAAGGGCCAAATATCTATTAACAAATGTATACTCAATTATTCAAATTGTTTAAACATAGGTTAAAATCAAAATATTACCATAGATAGTCCCATTTAAGAGTAAAAATAATTGGTTTGGCGGTCTGAGTATGTTATTAGAGAGAAGAAAATATTTATAAACATAGCCAAGAAAATTAGAAGCTAAGAAGCCAGTTAGAAGTTAATATTTACTTATCTTTACTTGATCTTATATATTTTGCTATACCAATGGCTAATCACTGATAGTCAAATTATATTTTACTGGCAGGATTATTCTCCAGAGAATTCAGGTACTTTTCTAATTTTTGAGATCTTAGACCAGGATAAAAAATAAATGAAAACAAAAAAATATATAATATACTTCTTTAGATGTTTTATTTAGAAAACTATCAATTATTCATAAAATATATATTACATATGCATAATATGCATATACATACATATCTATCTATCTCTATATGCACATACACAACACACACACACAGCACATCATACTTGCTTATAAGCAGGCCAATAGGAGCCTTTCAAAAATCTTTAAAAGTTAACATGCCCCTTGAGTTGAAGTTCAGTACAAAAAGCTTTCCTCCCTCAGCTGCTCTGAAATAATTTCGATTGAATTATCTAAATAAAATCCTTAAGCTCCATATATCTAGTTTTTGCCTGGAGTTTTGTTCAATTCTGTACTATTCTTTCAGAGTAGGAGAGAGAAAGAAACAGAAGAAACTGTGTCAAAAATATCAGCTAAATGAAAAGATAAGTGTAGTCCTTCCCTGCTCAAAACCATGACAGAATAGAGATTTCCATTTTATAGTCCATGTTTTATTGACTAGAATTTCTGTAATGAATTTATATCATAATTCCCTTAGAAATTCTATATTTACTTATTTCAATGTATTTACATTGTATATGTATTTTTAAAAGGCTAACATAACCTAATACACAATTACAAAATTCTTATCCCTGAATAAATAAGCATTTAAATATCTTTTAAAATATTCTTGATAAGAAATAAACAGTCATGTAAAATCTATTTTTTCTGGAATGAAACTTTTGTTTCTTTTTTTTAGGGGAATGGGGGACCAGACATATGAACATCAGTAAAATATTTAATACCTCACTTTAGAGATTCAAAAGGAGAGAAACAATTTTAAGCTAGTCATTTAAAAACGGGATGCTGTGCAGATAAGTTGAGCGGGAATGGTCTTGCTGAAAGCAATAATGAACTACATTACTTACTTTAAAAAAACAAGGCATGAAAGAATCCCCTATATGGAAAGATTAGGGGAAAAAACTAACACTGATAAGTGTCTTTTATGTACAGGCATCACACATGTAACAGCTCATAAAATCATCTCAATATCTCGAAGAGTAAATATAGTTTTGTCACTATACAGATAGGCAAATAGAGCTTCAGTGAGCTGAGGCACTTTGCCTAATGTTATCTAACCAGCAATTGACAGAGGTAAGATTCAAACACAGTACAGAGCCAAACTCAGAGTCTTTACAGTGTATACTGCCTTCATGAATAGAACACAAGTTGGCCCTGTATTCTTCATTCTTTTTATTTCCCCCCATATAAGGTCTCACCTCTGTGTTAACAGCCAATTTCTATATGGTGAATTATTAATACTATATTTGGAAGATGTGGTATTTACATGTAACTTGTAACTATTTGACCAAAACATCTCATGATGATTATGAGGGATGCAACCTAGACTGTTTACAATAGTGTTTAAAAAATAACTTGTGCTCAATTTATCTGAAAAGAAATATTCTAGCCCATACTCTATCCTTGCTAGTAGAAAAATGTCACTTTCATATAGAAACATAGAAAACTGCTGGTTTCATCTAAATTTACTCCTTAAGTTGAAGTCTTGTTAGCACAGTCACACAAAGCATTGGTATGGAGTTATGGGTTCACATAGCAAGTGAAAAACCAGTTTTACTGAGCAAAGTTACCTAATTTCACTGACATAGTAATTGAATTTCACTAGGAGTAACAAATGGAACAGGTACAGGAAAAGCCACATGCATCCTGGAATTTAACTTCATTATTGGGAAAGTTCAGAGAATGCCCAATTTTACACTGGGGAGGTTAGGAAGATATGTTTTAACAAGTGAATATGTACATTTGTTTTGTCATAGTAGGAAAACTTAAAATTGAACATTCAAAGAAAAAAGAGTACATTTTAAAAACAAGTGAAGTAACTAGGCAATGTTGACAGTTTAGAACTTGAGATTTGTTCCATAATCTCGCTTTTCATGTTCTTCCTCTATACTCATACACGCTGACATCTCATTCTCATGCCACTCCAACCCTGAGAGTCCCACCCAACCTGCCTCTCTACAACCATCACTCCACTCATGAAAGAATTTTTTATGTATCTTCAAACCACCCATGTGACATGTGTTGATATACTCATTTACTTTATTTTCTATTACTTAAATGTTTTGATAATTATCAACTGCTACAATCCAACTAATGCTTTTATAGATGTCCCATTTCTACATGATTTACTGTTACATGATTATAATAGCTAATTTTACTGAGCAATTATTACATCGTCAGGCACTACTGCACTAGGCTCTGAAGGCTTAAATTATTTTATTTAGTCTTCACAACAACCCTAAAGGTTTATATGATTACTAGCCCATTTTGTAGATGAGTCTAGAAATGTTAAGAAACTTGCCTAAAGTTAGAGAACTGGTAAAGGGCAGAGCTAAGACCGGAATCCAAATCAGTCTGTCCCCAGAGATAGAACTAGTGCTCTACACTATTTTCCTATGCCTTTTGTACAGGGCTTACACAGTTAAAGCAGCATTTGAAATAATTTTTAGGTAGTATCATCTTTGGATTCAGTTAATTAGTACCAATATTATTCTTCCCATCTGTCAGTTTTCTGTTGATCTCTCAGCCTCTTAGCCAAATCCCAAAAGTGATTTTTAAATTCCTCAAGATAAACTTTGAGATCAGAAACTGTTTAACCCTGTACATATACTTTTATTTTTATAGAGTTGAAAGAAAGAGTATAAATAAATAAACTGGAAAATTGGAGCTTTAGAGTACTTTGGAATACATACCATTACAATAGCTGTGTTTTCTTTAAAAAACTAATCATTTTAGTTTTATATGAAATTATCAGCTTAAGTGTGTTTTTGCCTTAATTTAAATTGTGCACATTAACATAAATACACAGAGCAAAGAGAAGTAAGTAATTTGCATTTTATAAATGTAATTAGCATTAATAGGATGTATGTACTCTGAAAGTCTAGATGATATAGCTGCATTAATTCTCTTCCCCTGATAGATTGAAGTGATTCCAGAATATATTCCTTTCTAATTAGATTGTTCTAACAAGGATAACTCATTTTGATGAACATTTAGAGCTCAATAGAATAGAACTTCTGGAACTTTAACAACATAATAAGATATTTTTTGGCTTTCTGTACATCAGGCTTTCAAAGATATCTTTAAAATTATTTCTATAATACTTGTTTGCTCCTACTTAGAAATTCCATTCTGAATAAAGTAAATTTTTTTAACACACCAAAGTACAGCCTGTACCCAAAGAATGACTAAGTAATTGTGTGACTTTTCAAATAGGTTTTATGCTCTTATGTAAGGAAAAAAAAATCCATTTAAAAAACCCCAGTTACTAATATCTAATTCAATGCAAACAGTGAGTAGAGTATAATTTTTTAATCTATAATTCTTAGGAAATACATTTAATCACCCAAATGTGTGTCTCATTTCTTAATGTATTATATTCCTTTGTGTTCTATTATACTTTATTACTATTTTTATTTATTTATTTTTTGTATAGTTCAGAGGTTTAGTGAGTGTTTTGACTTTAACAAACTATGGTCTTTTTATTTATTAAAGTGATTTTTCCCTCTAAGGAACACAGTAGCTATATCACCAAAGCTAGTAAATCCTTAAATATTAATGTTTAAGAGAGAGAAGAGAGAGCTGTTATATTTTTTAAATGTTATTTACCAAAAAGAAAAATTTATTCTATATTGTGATCAAAAATTTGAATTTTCAATCCATTGACCAGAAGGTAAATGTGCCTCTATCTAGATTTTTATGAGGTTAAACCTCCTTTGATCACCCCCTTTTTTTAAGTTTTCTAGAATGGAACCTCAAGAAACTTTGCCTACCACCTAACAGTAAACTTTCATTGTAGAGATACTTTAATTCTGAAAATAATGACTTGCAATCAATTACCTTAGAAAGTTGACTCCACTTTTTACATTGGACAACTTATAAGAAAAAAATATACTGAGAAATATATTCATGTATACACATATGGAGTTTTTGCATAAATTATCAACTAATTCTAGATCATAAATGTGATGATACTGGCTAAATTATCTCCTCACTTTTCAGCTTTGTTTTTTCTTGTTTTTCTCTTTCTTACCTATTTCCCAAATGGGTTTTATAATGCTACACAAATCAGTAAAATAGTCACAGAAACTTTCATGAAGAGATGCTATACTTGTCTTAGTCAACTAGGGCTATCATAACAGACTGAGTAGATAAAACAACAGAAATTTATTTTCTCACAGGCCAGAAGTCCAAGGTCCAAGTGTATGCAGGCTTGCTTTCTTCTGAGTCTTCTCGCCGTGGCTTAAAGATGGCCACTCTCTCACTCCTTCTTTACATGGTTGTCCCTCTGTGCACGCATGGCCCTGGTGTGTTCTAATCTATTCTCATAAAGATACCTGTTATGTTGAATCAGGGCCCCCATAATGTCATTTAACCTTAATTACCCCTTTAAAGGCCTTGTCTCCTAATACCATTCTAAGGTATTAACAGTTAAGACTTCAACATATGAAATGGACACAATTCAGTCTGCAACATGACGAAACTTGTTTTCTAGCCAAATAATCCACTTTCTCCCACTCCAGTACCCTTTCTTAGAGGGAGATTATCTTTATACATCCCTGCCTCTTGGTTTTTGGTTTGAAATAGAAGCAGAATAAAATATAAGCAGAATGAAATATAAGCCGAACTTTTAAAAGCCACTTTGTGGCTCATGTGATCTCTTTTCCCTGGGCAACGATATGGATAAAGGTTTCTTTATCATTTTGGGTCCTAGAGTAAAGATGACTTAGATCCTACCTGAATATTACTTTCAATAGATATCTAAGGTGAGCAAGAAATATATCTTTGTTGACATTTTTGGGATCATTTGTTTCTGCAGTATACAGCTTATTCTGATTAGTACATATGAATATATACATCATTAATGTACTATTAAATCCTTTGTGGTTTTTATACCGTAAGAGTAAAAATTGAGTATTTGGTTCCTCGTTTTATTTACACTGGCTTAGAAAATAGAAAATTAAATTACTTTTTGATTAATGAAATGTGTAAATGAAGTTTTATGAATTAGAAGTGTCATTTTAAATTCAGAAATCTTGTACACTCAACCTCATTCTTCAAGACATAAAGAAAACAAATTATAATTTCCGATTTCATGGGTAAAAGTTAATACAATTAAGAAAGAAATTGAGTATCAGCATGCCAATCACTGTTCCTTTAACTGTATGTTTAAAACACTACAGAATATTTAAGGCTGTTTGATAATTGCCTTTTCAACTGTGTGAGGTATACTTAATCTAAATTGTGACATATGTACTTAATGAAATACTACATAATGGCGTAGAAAATTCTGTGCTAAAGAATAACGTACACAAAATAATAACAAATTTATATATAAGAAACTTTTAGGAATAGGAAAAAAATTAGAAAAATTCAGGAAGCACAATTTTAATTGCAGTGTCTTTGTATGATAACTTGATATTTTTTCTTTTTTAACTTTCTTATGTGTTCCAAAATTTGTACATTGAATATCTATGACTTTAGGTAATGACTTTAAATAAATTAAAATAATACCTGTACAAAACACAGAAATTCAAACCACATAAAAATTCCAGAGAGGTGGGGGGAAATCATCTAAAACTACAATTACAGATTAAAAACCACCTTAAACACTTGTAAAACAAACAAAATATTTCTATACTCATACATATTGAACAGGAGGAAAAGAAAAAAAGTAAAATAAGATATGAGAAGAATGTTTTAATACTATATATGCTCTTTTTGTTAAATCCTATTAAATTTTATTAATTTTATTTCACAAAAGAAAATGGAGTATGCCTGAATATATTTCTAAATGTCAGATAAATGTTTTTAAACATCATGAGTTTTTAGCTCCTTAAAAAAATGCCTCTGAGATTAAGAATAAAGGATATCATTGCGATTTTTAACTACATGTTGATTGTTTTTCTACTATAAAAGATGAGATGATTGGCACTGCTATATGTTCTTTTCTCTCCTACCATCCCGTCATGTATATCATATTATGTCTACTTTAGTGACATTTTAATGTTTATATTTGGTTATGCAACCCAAAATTTTCAAATTATTAAAGTTTGCTTTTGATTTAAAGGGATTCCATGTTCTCCACCAGCCCTTTGTGACAAACTTTCCATTTCTGAGTTCTCTTGGTTGACTGGGAGTTTTACCATCAAGTAGGTTGTTTTTTGTTTTTGTTTTGTTTTTGTTTTTGTTTTTGTTTTTGTTTTTGTTTTTCTTTTTCTTTTTCTTTTTCTTTTTCTGTTAAAAGGAGTAGTTTTCTTTTTCTTTTTCTTTTTCTTTTTCTTTTTCTTTTTCTTTTTCTTTTTCTTTTTCTTTTTCTTTTAAAAGGGGTACGGGCTTGTCCGTGATCTATTACCTGAGATCTTTCATGTGCAAGGAAATATGCCTCTTGCGTTTATACTTACTCTAAGGTCAGACTTTCTTTCCTTGTTTGCTTCATTCCCTTCTTGCAGTGAGTGTTCCTGTGCAAAAGACGGAGGCCAGTCCGAGTTTCACTGCTTGGAAGTGACTATTTGTTCCTAGAATCCTAAGGAAGTCTTTCATTATCATAAATATTCAGTTACTTAACAGGATACCGATCAATGACAATAATATTTATTGATATGAATGATGCCCTTTAGAATCAGTTTTTCTTATTTCTGGAAAATTATGCCCTATTATATCTGATTATTTTTTGTGTTCATTTTTCATAATCAGTACTTCAGAAAGCCCATTTTTCTTTACGTTTTCTTATTCATGGTCATGCTTATCTGTTCTTTGTCATCAGCTTTTGTTTTATTTAATTCATATTTTTAAAGGTGTTCTACTGCATAAATCATTTTAAGAAAAGTCTCTTTCTTTGATCTATTTTTAAAGCATGCTCCTTTTTATTATTTTTTCTTTTTTATTATTGTGTCTGTGGTATGTTTACATAATTACCATGTTATATATACATCTTATTTATGATTAAATAATGCAGTTCTGTGTAGACCTACTTTTTGTTCTAATATATCAGATGAACTATCTTAGATACCATCCCATTAGTTAAAGAATTATGTATCATCTCTTACAAGCTGCCATTTGAAGACTGGGTGTTTGTTATTCCATCCATTTTTCCATAGCACAGTCAGTTTTCTTCTGCTTTTGTCCGTGCTCTATCAACAGCTGTCTTATCTTCACCCCTATTTAAGTGAATGAATGCAATGCTGCCACCTTCAGGTCCCAGGCTATACACAACTGGAAATTATAAATTAATGCTTTCCATTAACATATATAAAATATATAAATTAAAAAAAGATATATATATATATGTATGTATTTCCTCATGGAGTATAAATTTAAGTCTGATTCAAAAATAATGTTGTTAGAGTTCATGCTGTCCTTAGAATTCCTGACTGTTTTTCCAGCCTTCTTAATTTAGTACCTGCTTTGTGCAGTTCTTGCTAAGTGGTAAGTTCACCCTCTATTTTCTCACATTCTGTCTGGTTCTTCCCTTGTTCTGACCTAGCACTGACCTACAGAGGGTTATGCATTTGGCTCCAGAGGGTCTATGCTCTCTTTTGTCTGTGGACTCTGGAATATTTATTTGCATTATTCTTGCAAACTCTGCTACTTCATAGCCTAGGAATATCAGACACATGAACAGAGACAAAGGCCACTTATGATCTCGTGCTGATGTAATAGATCCTGTTTATAGAATAATTCTCTCTACTTTTTCAAATCCTTTTCAGGAGTCACATCTTAACTCAAATCCCCACTCTGTCCTAAGCCCAATTTCCCTAGAAACCTATCATCACATTAATCTCCACTTATCAGTAATGAATATAATTTAATCCTTAATTGTTCTCTAGTTGCCTCATTTACGCTCATTTAGATTTATGATTATTTTATAAAGCCACTGAAGCAAATGCTTCTTTTGTTTTCTCCACATTTTCTAGCACAATAGAAGACACTCAGTAAATAATAACTCCATAAAAGTTATTTATGTGAGATACATCTAAGTGTTCAGTAAAATCAGATTTCACATATCTATCCCTTTCTTATTCCTTAGTAGGACATAGATAAAAAGTAAAATCAGTCATGAGCACCTTGCCCTTCATAATTTGGCAATATGCTAAATTATTCTTGGAACATACAAACCAGTTGCTTAATGTAGGCAGTTCTTGCTTTGCACAGTAGTGCAGAGTCATAAACGTGACTGTGCAAGCTGAAATTATGCAAGGCAATCTTTATCAATGGGAAAACTTATGATTTTTCAATGACTTATAACATTTTTGTCAAAATGTTAAAAATCCTACTGTTGGTTATAAATAAAGAAATTAAAACTAGTAAAATGTGTATTTTGCACATTATAAGTTAAAACATTAGGAAAATAAGAAGTGTTTTATTTCTTTGCAAAAAAAAATTATCAAGAATAATTTAAACAATGCTTCCTTTCTTTTCATGGTATAGTTTATGATTTGGAATGAGCATCTTTTCTATACCATGTTACATTGAAATACTCCATTCTAAGTTTGGATCAGCTACTTTATCTTTTGCACTTTCAGTGTCAGAAAATATTTCCCAGAATTCCTTAAAAGTAAAGATTTTTTGCCAGCATCACTTCTGCTAGGACACTTTTATTTCTTTTGTCACAACCACGTTCCTCCTTTACATCTATAAGTCCACCTTCGTGAAGTTCCTCTGGTCACATATCTAGAATCTTTGGAGCAGCAGCAATGTCAATGTTCCCATTACCACCTAATGTCCAATTTGAATTTCACTTTCAGTAATATCACTTTTTGTGTCTTCACTGAACTTTTATCTTTGTTGGAAAATTCTCTCTTTCGATGATCATTTTTTGTAAAATGTCACATAGGTTTATCACTGAGAGACAAGGAAGCTACATAACTACACACTTTGCTGTCTGTGCAGGAATTGAATAACAGATGCATAGTGATCAATTACTCACAGACTTTGAAAGAAGTGATGTAATTGGTCATTGATCATGATGCACATCTATTATTTATGTAGTAGTTTGTGAACTGAAGAGCTAGCAGCTAAGTTTGTACTTTATAAATTTATTTGGGTTTATATATAGTGGTACTTGAACCTTGAACCATGTTGTTGGGAAACTGGTTTGTTTTATTTTATTTTATTTCATTATTTTATTTTATCCAATTTATTTTTTAGGCGAGGCAACCCTTGGTTGACCTCACAGACTACAAGGACCTTGTCAGTTTACAATCCTTTATCTTTTTATTTTTTACACCTACAGCACCTAGTCTTCCTAGGTGGTCTCCCATTCAAGTACTAATCAGGCCCGACCCTGCTTAGCTTTCGAGATCAGACGGGATTGGCTGTAGACCAAGATTGGTATTATTTAACTAAAATGTGGTACCAAGATGTAAGTATATCTGGACTATATAAAGCAAGGGCATCCTGTGTTTGGTTTTTAAATTTTTTAGATTGATCATTCTATAATTTTAAAGACTAATCCTCTCTTCCTCTTCTACATTTTTCCTAAAATAAACGTATTATTTTCTTTTTACTAATTTTCAAGAATTTATTCAATACTCCTTTTCTCAAAAATTGAAGTTAATAGCAATGCGACTATATCTACAGTTGCTTAAGTGTGCTTTTCAAATTTTCTATATGTTTTCCTAATAGCTTAAATCTTGTGTCTTTTGAATGTGGTTGGAACATGATTCAGCCAATCATCTAACACATAATCTTATCTAAAGGGGTAGAAACCTATATATTGAAAATCTTTAGTATGTGTGCGACCATACATTATTTGTTTTTCCTTCTTCTTGGCAGAGCAATAAAATACTTTCTTCTTCGTTGCCTCTTATATTTAAGGAATGTTTTACTGATTTTATTGTTTATTTAGTTTTATTTTTCTATTTCAATCCTCTCTGTTTGTTTTATATCTTTCTTACTTCAGTGGTCTGACCTAATTACTACTTGATTATTTCCAATTAACCTAAAAATATAGACTTTAAACTTATCAACATATTGTTTTCCAAAGCTTTTGAGTATCTTTAAAACCAAATAATTTGCCTTGCTATTTACTCCTTTTAATATGTTAGTGAGTGGACAAAATAAAGTTTGAAAACCTGATTATTTTCAATCTTAATAATTTCTTCTCTAGCATCCATGACACCTAATTGTTATTCATTATCAGCACAACTTTCTTCAAAAGCTAAAGCACCTGTTTCCCTAAGAAAATTCTATTTCCCTACCTTTGCATGGAAAACATACCCAAGTTATCCTGTTATTTTTTTCTAAATTCTATCGTCCATATTAGATGTTTCCAAGAATCACATATTTTTGGCATTATTGTCTTAAAATTTCAAAGCAAACTTCACCTAGTTTATTATCTGGTCTTACGTTATTCTTATCATTAAACTAGTCAATAGATGTCAGTCAATAGATCTGACAAAGATGTCTTTCTTAATAAAAAGAAGAGTAGCTGTATGGAGTTGATGAAATGCACTCATCTAGAATTCAGGTGATCTGAATTCTGTTCCTAGCTTTTATCTAAGCAGTGTGGCCTTCAGAAAATCAATTTTCCTGAGCATCGGTTCCATTATGTGTAAAATGGTGTATATTTGGGAAGAGAAAAAAAATTTGAAGTAGACAATTTCTGTTTCTTTGGCTCTGTGTTCTATCCTGATTGAAATATTTCTGTCACTGTGGTAGCCTTACCTTCTCAACTAGGAATATAAGTATGTTGACTATGAGACTTCTCCTCCCTCCCATAATCTCAATTATTGTTTCTAAAGATTCCCCACAATTGAAAATAGAGTGTATCTAATTCTAGTCTATCCTCAAACAAATCAGACATATTAAGTAGTAAAGATTAATTCTGATATGACTGACAATCATATATTATAAAGCTTTGTGGTCCTGTTGGTGCTTTCACAGTTGAAAGAAAAGATTTGCCTTTCTTTTTGTATTGTTTTACTAGAATGTTGTATTAGAGGCTTTAATCAGAAAAACAGAGTCCTCAACAAGTATTTACAACAGAAAGAATCAATTATAGAGATTTCTTTTTCACATGGATGATGGAAGGACTAGACAGGTGATAGTCAAACAGGTGATAGTGAGTAATCTCAGATTTTAGGAACAACATGAAACCACCCCCAGCCCTAGGCAAGAGGGACTAAGAGAATAGGCACTGTTACCAGAGGGCAAGAGCCAGAGTCACATCCAGATGAAGCTGAATCACAGTAGGAGTGTCCATTGGTAGCTGGAACCACAGAGAAGTCACAGCCCCCACCAGATTGTTGCCTGGAGGGGGAGGGGGAGGGGAAGGAGGTAAAAAAGGGGATGGGAAAGTGGGAGGGGAAGGAGGAGGAGGGACAACACACTAGTTCTCTCCTATTTTACCCTTCCTCCCCATTATCAACCTGCAGTTCCCAGCAGTGACTCCCATTAGTTGTACCCAGCTGCAGGCCTGCTGATACTAAAGCTTGGGAGAAGCAGCCTGCAGAGGCCAGTCTTGCAAGAGAAAGAATGTGATGTGGACCTGAGGGCTAATAGACCCAGGACAGCACAAGTAAGGATGGATACACTGGTTTTTACCTTCTACAAAATAATACATCCTTTGTCTGAGAGAGCTGCTGTTCAGTTTTATGTGTGGTAAGTAAATCACTCCCTTCTACAATAAAGATAACCTTCATCAAAAATGATATATTGCTTTTTTTATTATTTACCAAATGCAAGAAATTTGCCAATGCCATTTAATGCAGGGAATATTTTTCTCATAATTTCATTAGCTAGATTTGTATTACAAATTAGAATGAGTCTCTGGGAAATTCAAAGGCCTACCTGGATTTCTAGTGGAGAGATAGAATTACAGACCTACTCCATAACCACTGAATGCTTCTCTCTCTGCTTATACACACTATGTCAAATATGGCTGATTATCCTGGGAAGTGATTCCCTAATCTTTCTGTGTTCTATTCTCTCCAGCTAATTCACAAGGCAGAAGCTGGAGAAACCAGGGCTAAATGCCATCTAGGAACCTTAAGCATTTTTTAGCTTCTAGCCATCAATATAGAGATATTAGCTAAGGAGCACAGGTCCAACATGCTAGGCTTTATTCTAGTAGTTTTAGCTCTTCTAAATGATTTAGATTTACTTTATATATTAACAACTTTAATATTCTTTAGAGTGGCCAATTCCATCTAACTACTTAGAGTTACTTCAAATCACTGTGCAGTCTCATGTTTTTGCATATAGTTGATGCTTATTGAAATGCCTTTACCCTTAACCTATCTGGCTACTCCTTATTCATTTATTTATTTGTAAAATATGTATTGAGTACTTACCACATGGAAATCTATTTGCCACCATCTCGAAGCTTATCTGGTTATAGATATATGCAAGGGGAGTGTGGGAGCATGAAGGAGAGGTATCTCAATGCTATTTGGGTAAAGTGATGGTATAAAGGGCAATAGGAGTTAGCATTAACTTAAAAAATGTCGGACAATAATATGCTATAACCTCTTCAGCAATTAAAAAGGACAATAATATGCTATAACCTCTTCAGCAATTTTTTGCACATAAAATTTGCCCTTTGATTTACAAGTCCAGCTGCTATTTGCACAACACAGTATTATTTGCACTTCCTTCTCTTTAAACTCATAGCATGCTTGAAATCTTTGTTCAAGAATCACCCCATCATACCAGCCTGCTGCTCTACCAGCTGCTCTGCTTTCTGCCGCTGCTGCTTTCTTCACAATTTCTACTAGGCTGTGTCGTTTCCAGTGGGTTTTCAGTGTGCCATATGCAGTCAATTAATTTTAGGTCTGAATTCCTTCATAGTATATGGATGTCATCTGGAGTCTATTGTCTAAATTGTGCAAGTGACATGGAACAATGTTTTATTTAACAGGTAACGAAATTATGTATCTTAGATGTAAGATACCTATGTAACAATGAGCTACCTCTAGTCCATTGATTTCCAAACTTTGGGCAGCATATCTCTACTGGTCTAATGACATAGGACAAGCAGTTCTCAAACTCATATTCTTGAAATAAGCAGAATAAATAATGTGTCATAAGCATATATACATTACTATTTTCATATAAGTATGATTAAGAAAATAAATTTATTCAAACAATTACTGAATTTATATAGCTTTTTATCCCTTTTTAAAATTAGTTGATACTTAGAGATATCTGTTGCAGATTAGCTTTTCTGGGAAATTGACTCTGAGATGGAGTTTAGCCTCCAGGATGTTTATTAAGGGGTATCTGTGGAAGTGAAATGAAGGAGCAAGAGTGAACATAGAGAGAAGCTGAGCTCTGATGCAGGACAAATGACACCTGAACTAACCCCACAGGGGACTCTGGGGCTAGAAGTTCCCTTTAGAGTAGTTATAAGTCAGCTTGAGATTAGTCATTACATATGAGCTAATCAGAAGGGTTTGTGATGTTGGATAAGGAGGCTTTCAGGGGCCAAGGCAATTCATGAAGATGATTGACTATCGAAGGCTTTCCCAATAGCTTTTTCAGCAGCTAGAATAACAAATATTTCATTGAGGACAGCACAACACAGTGTTCACAAAAGGCCCATGCTTGTTCCACTTGGAGCAACAATTCATACACATACAACAGTTGAACAGCTCCTTCAAGGATCCAATGGACCACTCTTCTAGAGGGAAACTTAGAAGAGAAAGGTTAGTAATGAAACAACTACAGCCTTCCTACTGGTTTCAGAACTAGAACTAATATTGATCATTTTCCTCTCTCATCCCTGCCCCCATGACCACTTCAACATATGTCATAACAGTGCAGGGATAACTGATGACAGAGCCTGTCTAATATTAATTGGCCAAATGTTTTTGTCAAGTTGGTGCCTCTTCGCTGATGGATGCTCACTGGTGGATACTAGCATACAATATGAATATTAACTTGTGCCCATTTCCTGTGTCTAACCGTATACCTTTAGCCCAGACTTGCTTTCCCAAGTATCCCTACTCTCTGTCAAACTTTGTGAACAAAACTCAGGCTTAGCCATAGATACCTGATTTGTCTATAGGTATAAGCTAAAAAAGAAGTGCTCATCCCACAGAAGATGGCATGGGTGTCTGGGATACCTGCTCTTGCACCCTTTAGTCATTTTCATGCTAGAACCCAAGTGTGGCACTTCTAAATTACAGTGGCCAACCCAACCTTATGACTTGGTGTGCTTGACAGAAATTCACTCATAACGAGTAGTTATTGCTCCATGGTCACTGACACCTGTATTAATTTTCTTTGGCTGCTGTCACAAAGTGCCACAAATCTGGTGGCTTAAATAATACATATATATTCTATTACACTTTTGGAGGCCCAAAATCCAAAAATCAGTATCTTTGGGCCAAGATTAAAGAGTTGGCAGGACTACACTCTCAAGAGGCTCTAAGGAAGAATCCATTCCTTGCCTCTTCTAGTTTCTGGTGGCTGCCATTATTCCTTGGTTGTGGCTGAATCTCTCCAATCTCTACTTCCATGTTTGCACCACCTCCTCCTCTTCAGTCTGTATTAAATTTCTCTGCCTCCCTCTTATAAGGGATACATGTGACTGTATTTGAAGCTCATCCAGATAATCCAGAATAATCTCCCCATCTCAAGATCCTTAATTCAATTATATCTACTGAGACTATAAAATAATATTCAAAAGTTCCAGGAATCAGGATGTGGTTGTCTTTTGGGGATCCATTGTTCAGCCTGTCACAGTACCTCGTAGTTAGGCACTCCATCTCTACCAGCATTCAGTAGCAGACCTGGAAGCTGTCGTTCACACAAGTGAACATTTGTCTGCTGAAAATAGTGTGACTTTGCTACAGAAACCTAGCAATCCAAATTGTGAGTCTCCCTTTTGGATAGTATCTTTTCCCATCACTGATATGACTTATGATATGGGGTCTATAAGGTCAGATGGCCCAAGTGACAGGGAAGTTTGTAACATGGTCTGGACCTGCTGCAGAGCCCCTTTCTGCTCTGAGTGACTCTAAAATCTGGCAACATTTAGTATTATCCAGATAATGGATTAGAACATTATCACAGGTATGAAAAATGCTGCCTCAAGAGCACAAAGAGTTCTTGCATGGTTTTGTAGAACTCTCCCTTTGCCATAATAAAAGATGAGAATTGCAATAATCTTTCCTTTGTCTTTGATGAAATGTTTTAGCATGCTTCTGACCACTGGACTCCTAAAAATGTTATTGATGAGGCAGGCTTTTGACTCTTTGTAGAGCTTATCTCTTATCATCTTACCAAGGTTTCATCTTTTGCACATCCTATCTGAGCAGCATTACATCATGGACTAATGTTCCATCTGGACATTCTGCATATGAAGAATATCCAGACAGAACAGACCACTTTATGCTATATTATGACAGAGGATGGGAGAGATAGTGCAGTCCTACAGCAAAACTGCAAATATGTATTGCTGTTCTTTCTGTGTAAATGCAAACCTTTTCTGGTTCTCTTTTTTGATAAGAATGGAAAATAACCTATTTATCAAATCAGTCGTTGCATACCATGAATCCGAGGCCATATTAAACTCTTCTAGGAAAAGTAGAGCACATATAGCATAGCAAATGCAATTGGGGATTCCTTTTGATTGAGTTATGGCAGTCATTTTCCAGAATCCTTCTGGTTGTGGCATGGGCACACAACAGGTAAACTAAATGAAGATATGATAGAAACCAGCACTCCTGCATCCTTTTGAAATCTCTAAGCTTAGGATATCCAAATTTTTTGTAATGCTTAACTTTTGTCCCAGAGGGAAACACTATTTCTATCTTCCAAGGTTATTCACTACAAAAACATCCTTAAAAGATACTCTAGAACAAAGGAAATCAGTGCTTCTTCTCACAAAACTTGCAGAAACACTATAGATGTGGAAGGAATAGTTTCTCCGTGAATGAGACTTTGAAAAAAGCAATTCAGTGGAATGAGAGGATTGAAAATCTAATCGGAAGTAATTCTATAGACTAGAGAATGGGAATAGAAGAATTAGAGAAGAATTAGGAAAGAATCAAATAATTCTTTTGAAGAATTTTACCACAAAGTAGGGCAGATAGCTAGAAGGAAAATATGTTCAAGACAAATTTCTTCTTTTAATTTTTTAAGATAGAAGAGACAAAAGTATGTATGCTGATGAGAATGACCCATTAAAGAAGAAAAAATTGCTAATATGGGAAAGGGGAGGCGAAATTACTGAAATGGTGCCTTTGAGTAGAGAAACAGGATAAGATTTATATGAAAGTATAGGTTTCAATTTTGAGATTGTAGCTTTCGGAGGGAAGAGATCATAAAAATATGGATTGAATAGATGAATAGATGTGGTGGGGAGTGCGTGGAAGCTTCTCTTTGATTACTTCAATTTTCTCAGCAAAGTAGAAAACAAGAGCAAAACTTTAAAGTGAAAATAAGAAAGCATTGGAGATTTAAGTAGAAAGGGGTAGGTGTAAAATCGTATCTGGGGAACGGGAGAGGGCATGGACCAGAAAACTATAGTATTGTTGCCAACGAATCCAGTAGAGGCATCTAGCCATGAAGTTGAAGTTAAATCACTCAGCATGGTTTTGTCTCTTTCCAACCTTGATTAGTTGCCCAAGTGCAGGTGTGCATTAAATGGAAACTTGGAAATAACCAGTGTTTTAGATTTTCCCATCTTTTTTGCAGATCACCTGCATTATCAAGGTTGGAGACAATGAAAAATATATGGGTCTTGATTTGTCCTCATGCATTCCAGTTTTACTTGTTTTTCTCCCCTTCAAGCATTTTCTGCCAATCGTTGACCCTGCTGACCGACAGCAACTGTTAGCCATCCCCGGATGCAGAGACTAGAGTCTTCCATAGACTTCTTCACCAGTTCTTAAAATGTGTAAGGTCTAATCCATATAATAAATTCCTAATTCCATATCGCTCATAGTATTTCTCTTTACCTAACTGAACCTCAGCTGATACAGGTGGCTCTTTATTTTTTCCCACAGACTTTCTTAAACTGGGTCTGGAGGTCAGCTAGGTGTTTTTCTTATTTCTCATTGCTGTTTCCAAATTATTTTCCCTACTCTCCCCTAACTTTTGCCCCCCATCTCATGTCATCAGATTACATCACCACTATTTGCATTATTGCTTTGGTCTTGATGCTTTAATTCCTGGTTCACTGTCAATCTTTCCAAATACCAAGCCATTCTCTCTTTCTCCTTTTTCTGTTTCTCTCTCTTTCTCTCTCTCTTTCATATCTGAAATTCTTTAAACATTTTTTAAATATATTTTGCGTATTGAGGCAAACTTTCTATACAATAAAAGTCAAAGGTTAAAGTATGCAGTTAAATGCGTTTTTCAGATCAGTACATTCATCGGTACATCACTAAATCAGATACGGAACTTTTATTTTCCCAGAAAATTCTGTGCCCATTCCCAGTGAGTCTGCCAGTAGTTGATCCTGCTGACCTACAGCAACTTTTAGCTGTTCCCACATGAAGAGACTAGAGCTTTCCATAGACTTCTTCACCAGTTCCTAAAATGTGTAATGTCTAATCTGCATTCTATCACTCAACATAATTTACAATCTAATATTAATTTTGGTAACTTCAACATAATTTACCATCTAATATTAATTTTGGTAACTTCAACATCCCTATAGATAATATTTCTGGCACCCTGTATTTTGAATTTTTTTCCTTCAAATATTTTGTTTTCTAACCTATTTTGACCCACTTTGATCTTATGAAGACAAATCATTTGTTAATCCTACTATCATTTACTTTTCCTCATCTCCAGAATGTCTTCCCCCTCCTCCTTGCCCACTTTAGATTATCTAGCCATTGTCATAACCATCCCCTTGCATGTGCCCTCTAGTCCTTTGACACCCTCTTTCATCGCTTCCAACATTGACAAAGCAGATGACCTGCAGAAGGTGGAGACGTTCTGCATGGAACAGCACATATACCTGGCACAGAACTTAGAGAAATGGAAAGAGGTGATTAAGAAGATTTTTGAGAAGCTGAGGGCCCAATCTGCTGTTACACATAAACGAGGTGAGCCAGGAGAGTAGTGAAACTGTGTTTCACTGGCACATTTCATTGACCTTCAGAGCACTCTGTCTTCCAAATATCTTGCAAGTTTCTCCTGTAGCCAATTTTAACCCAGAGCTTTACAGATGAGAGAATTCTGAGAAACAGAGTTCCAGCTTAGCTTAGTTGACCCAGTGCAAAGCAACCACATGACCTCTACAGAGAGCCAAAAGGGAAAGCAAGGTTCTTAAGAGAAAGTCAGGTCGCCTTTAGAGCAAGAGGATAAAAAGAACATTCAGAGGAATTATGACAAACCGTGAATTCCAGTGGGACTAGCAGGAGCATTTCTGTAGATGAAGAGGCGTTGCAGATTAGGACAAAATAGGGAATGAAACCAGTTAATTGGAAGTTAGAGTATAACTCTGGAAAGTGATGTGGGAGATTGTTGTTTATTAAAGCTACATTAATAAGGATAATGGGATATAATGAGATTAGTTCTGGCCGATCACGGTAGAGAGGCTCTGATTGTGGAGGACAGGCAGATTGAGTATCTGGGAGCTACCTTTCAGGTGTAAAGAGTCCTGGAGTAAACTTGATGGAAGTGAACAGGTCCAGACTGGGGGAAGTCAGGCTTTATCTTATTTTATACTTATTGCAAATTTAATTTTCTCAAGAGCCCCTATTTTGAAGTCATTTGTTCTCAATTTATAACCAAAGGTCCCACAGACTCTTCTTTCCCTGTGGAATTCACATTTTTAAAGTACCCCTTTTAAATCAAATACATTGGGATTTTTTTACTCAATCAAAGATCTACCTTTCTATCTTCATGAACTAGTCATTGTTATCACAAAGAAAAGAAAATCAGTGTTTTAGCTGGGCTGAGAAAGTTCATAAAGGAAACATATATATTTTTTAATTTGCTCAGCTTCCAGAAGTATTAAAAATAGTGTAGGCTCCAGTTAAAACTAATAGATTGATCATGCCTTTTTAAAATTCCTCTTTTTAAAATGCCCCACTAAATATTATTAAATAGATTTTTTAAAGTTATTAATTGACAACAAAAAGAATGGGGCATGAAACATCAGTAGATAAATTATTTTAACAAAGTTTCGGAACTTGAAAAGTCTCATTATTTATTCTCTATTCATTCATGGTAAGCCTTCAGCATTTGCCAAAGTGGAAGAATCTCCATTCTCTTTTCTTTCAAATGGTCACTAGCCTTGGCCCCATTAACAATTTCCAAAAGTAATAAAACAAACAAAATAACTTTAAACTTTTTAAAAGTACAAAATTTAAGTCTTCTATTATAGCTAAAATTCCAAGTAACAATTTTCCTTGACCTATTCTACCTTACCAAGCCCATTCAAGTTTAAGACTGAGACAGTTTATGAAAACAATAAAAAAATCTTATCTGCCTTTCATTTCCTTCATTGGTTTTGAGGTCTCTACACTCTCACCCCGAAAACTACAAGGCTTCTCCCACATATCTTCCCCCTTTTGAGGCTTTGCTTAACCCATTTCTCTTCCTGGAGTTACTTACCTTCTCTTCATTCCTTAATTAAATCTATGAATATACTTTCAAGACTTAAACATGTACCTCCTTCCCCATGAATTCTTTGCATCCCAAATCTGGACCAATTGTTCTGTCTTCGGTACATATGATACTTTGCTTATGTACACTTCACTTTGGCAATTGGTAAAACTCAACACATTTATTATACTCAGTAAGTCTTAACTTATTGGAAAGCTGGACAATGTCATACTTATCTCTGAATCACTAGTGCTTCGCAAACAGTAGCTGCTTAGCAAATATAGATTGATCTGGAAAGGTGGTAGGTTTTCTTTTCATCTTTTCAAGTTGGTCACAATATTTTCGGAGCATGGAGGAAGAAACCGGGCTGATTTTGGCAATGGTCCTCAGTCTGAAGAAGGCTTTCACAGGGACTCAAAAGTGTTAAAGTCTGCAAATCACTCTCTTCTTCTTCTGTCTTCCTCCAGCAAATGGCAACAATAGGAATGATAGATAACACTTACCGAATATTCACTGCATACCTAACAGAATGCTGATTGCTTTTCTTGTTTTCTTTTATTACTCATTTAAGTTTTTCTTTCTATCAAAGTTATACTGATACAAAGTTAAAAATCAAACTGTATTTGAAAACATACTTAACTATAGTTTCATATCCTACTAAACTCCACCTTCTTCCAGTCTTGATCCCTGGAAGTAACCATTGACAACTTTCAACCTATCCTTCTGATATTTATCTCCATATTTCTAGATAATATACTCATCATGCTATTTCCTATTTCCTGATTTTTCAATTTTAGTTACCATCTATTGATTTTCTGTTTTTATGAGGATTTAATTCCTTTATACTATTTCTCACATTTTACCATCCATCTTCTCAATATAATTATATCACAATTTTTACTTAAAGTAGCAGAGTTTAGAATATTTCGACAGTTTACCACTAAGCCAAATAGTAAACTTTGGTTGTGTCTTCTTTTGTACATTTTTTTTCTGGAGTCTATAAATTCCTTATTCTTTACTTGCTTAGTTTTAGATATACACTCTTATAATTTCCCCCAATTCCCCACAATGATATGCCTTGATATGAGTTTTTTAAATTAATGTGCTGGGCCCTCAGAGTGAGCCTTCAATCTAGGGACTCAAACACTTCACCAAATTTGACTAATGCATAAAATTTGCCATTTTGAGTGATTTTGTGAAAGGCTTAAGAATTGTTAGGTGTATGATCTTACCACTGTAAAATTTCCACAGGTAAAAGCATCTAGGGCAGAAAAGGAAATTAGAATGTATTTTTTTTGCACAGCTGACTACCTAGGCACAGACTGGTTTCTTATTTCCACTTTCATTTGGCACGTCTGCCAACATGCTATATCATATAGTTTCCATTTTCCCTTCTAATTAAAGATTTTAAAAGAAATTTAGAGAGCCTAAGTTATTTTTCTTCAATACTCCGTTATTTTTTCTGGGTCTCAGCTTCTCCATCAATATAAATTAGTCTTTTTCTGCAATAAAATTTTATAGGATAAATAAAATATACACACAAAGTCTTTGAATATATTAATGCAGTTACAGTAGGCTCAATAATGATCCCTCAAAGATGTCCATAGTCTAAACTCCAGAACCTGGGATGAATGTGTTACCTTCTATGGCAAAGGGATTTTGCAGATGTGACTAGGTTAAGGATCCTAAGATGGGGAAATTATTCTGAATGATCCAAATGGGTCTAATCTAATCACAACAGACCTTATAAGAGAGAGGTAGAAGGGCCAGAATGAGAAGAGATAATGATGGAATCTGAGATCTGAGAGAGAAAAAGAGAGATTCAAATATGCATTGCTGTTGGCTTTGAAAATAGGGGAAGGGGCCACCAGCTAAACAGTTCAGGCAGCCTCTAGAAGCTGGAAATGAAACACTAGAGCTTCCAGAAGGAGCCAGCCCCACTGACAACTTGATTTTAGCCCAGTATGTCTTCTGACCTCTAAAACTATAATAAATTTTATCATTTTAAGCCATCAAAATTGCGATAATTTGTTACAGCAGCAACAGGAAATAATATACCAGTTTACTAGCACATCATTTTTGGAATTCAATCTGATTTTAACATATATAATTATCTTATAGTACTTACTGACCAATTATGTAACAATCTTTAATGAGAGGGATATATACTGAACTCTCACTTTATAACCAAGATCCTTGTGTGCCTGGGCTATAGGACCCAAGAGGTATGGATATATTTTTTTTTTTTTTTTTTAGAAAAGAACAGTTTATTTCTCTCCATCCACTCTTTCACACTAGAATCTAGTCAGGCACACAATGCTTCCAGCAAAGACAAGTCTTTAATACCACAGAGTAATGGTTAATAGTGTAGGTCTCAGAGCCAGGCTGCCTGGGTTCAAATGCCAACTCTGCTACTTGCCAGCTTTCTATTTTTCTAAGCTTCAGTTTCCTCAATTGCAAAATAGAGATCATTCAAATTCCTCTCTCATAGAAGTTTGTGAGAATTAAATAAATTAATCCATGTAAATGACTTAGCACAATTTTTGCCACAAAGTAGGAATAAGCCTTACTCAGCAAGGATAAATTATTATTAATATTAATTATCATAATTTTTATTAACATTAGTTTATTTATTTGCTCAAATGAAAATACATTCCTATTACTGCTTTATTGTTATTGCTCTCTCTTAACACTATGGCCCAAGATGCCAAACTGAATTCTTCTGTTAATGGCAACATTTTAGCTATATTTCTGAAACGCCTTTCTTTTTTGTAATTCATGTGTTTTCTATTTTAAAAGAGTTAGAGACCTGCCAAACAATACTATTTCAACATCCATTAAACAAATAACAGAAATCTTATTGCCAAATGGCAAATGGCAAGAGTCTGGAAATATTGCTTCCCATATTATGAAAATATGACAGATTTCCCTCCATCCACCATGCCTACGAAATATCCATTGGAATAAATCATCTCTGTTATCAACATAAGAACTGGCTTGATTTCATGAATGTTTTCTTATATAATTCAGGTCCTTTGCCATAGCTTCTTTTTGTGATGAAATACTTTAGGAATACTTCTTCCAAATAAGACATTAATGTCAGTAAATTAAACTGCAGTCAATTGTAGAAAGAATAAAAGGAAAAAAGGAAAGAAGGAAGGAAGGAAGGAAGGAAGGAAGGAAGGAAGGAAGGAA
>NW_006439192.1:25063873-25095634 GCF_000325575.1 Pteropus alecto | reverse complement strand
GGGAGGGAGGGAGGGAGGAAGGAAGCTGTTCTGATGGTCAAGATTTTTATCCATTATTGCAGCATTGTGCCAAGTCTAGTTGTTTTGGGACTTATTTTCAGGTTTGCACTTATTTCCCCCCCCCCAAATGGTTTGGGTTTCCATTATCATGCAGATTACTTTTCTTAATTAAAGTGGGTAGGTTCATAAACTGGAATTGAAAGTATTTAGCTCCTCCATGAAACTCTCTGTTCTGCCGTTCATTATTTGAAGTATTCTCTCTCACAATCACACTACCGTTAATCAGAGGGCAAAAATGCTTCTGATTTAGACAGGCTATATTTAGACAATTAATCTTATGAAATATAAAAAGTCACTCACTAGTTACTCAATGTTTGTTAAATAATAAAAATGATGAGTCATAGACAATCAGACAATATATAAAAATAAGCAGTATCTATTGCAACAAATATATGTCCAAATGAGTCTATGGCTTTAACAGTAGGATATTACATTAGAAAATTTGTAGTATTTAAGTTTAATTTTAAGGAGTGAAATGTTTAATTTTATGCTCTTTTTAGTACAATTAGTTGAATTTTATAACTGGGCAAAAATCTTAATAAAATTTGATCAAATTTTTGAAATATGAAGTTCCCTAAAATTCCTCTTGTCATGGTACCAATGCTTAGATTCCCTTCTTCCCTTATGCCAACAATCAGTGTCACTAATTAATACCTGCACTTTCCTTGGGAGCCCGGACTTTGTGAACAATGAACTCTAGGAAGCCCCTACCTGTAGTTCAGAGTTATCACTTAAGATCATACCTATTTGCTATAATTTATCTGAATCCAATCCCATTATTTTAAAAATGAAGCAGCTGAGGAACAAAGAAGTAAATTGATTTGTGTAAGGTCATAGAAAGTTATTCCCAAAACTAAAATAGGAACTCAAAACTCCTCCTTACTAGAACAGTGTTCTTTATACCTCATCAAGCTGACCTCTATGCCATTCTTTCTTACTCTGTTGCCATCACACATGCCCATACACTCACAGAGTCACGCACCTATTAAGGCTAAGGTGAATAACAACCTCTAAATGATTATGAGAGCAGTCTGATATTTAGTATGAGGCAAAACAACAGCAACAACAACAACAATACAACATTCACATTTGAGGCTTGCACACAGCTGTTGGATGATTGTACTTCCTGGCAAAATGATCAGATTCAACAATGTATACCTCAAAGAGAGACTTCTTTGTATTTCAATTTATATTGCACATTACACAATTGCTAAACATCACATTAAATAATTGTTAAATATCAGCTGTATGATAAACATTTTACCTTCAATTGTATAATTATATAGTTTTGTCCTTGATTTTTTTTTTTTTTCCTGAGACATAAGTAACAGATTTCCACCAATGTTGTACATACACAGTGGAGGTATGTCGTCTTGAAATAAGAGAGTAATGATATAGTTTTAAATTTCATTTTTATTTTTAATTGATACATAATTCAGTGAAATAAAATATACCCTTTTAAAGTATATAATGCAATGGTTTCTGCTATGTTCATAAAGTTTTGCTACCATCACCACATCTTCATGACTCAAAAAAATAAAAAAGCCTGTATGAATTACCAATCATTCCTCATTTTCTCTTTTCTCAGCCTTTCAATCTCAGTATATTTACCTGTTCTGTGGATTTCACATACATGGAATCATAAAATATGTGGTCTTTTCTGTCTGACTTCTTTCACTTGCCATAATGATTGTGCTTATATCTCGAAATCTCCTTTTCTAGCTTTATGATTTATTTAATATTTTTATAATTTTTAACTTGTATCATTTAAAAGAAAGTATTTTATACAATAATATATGCTTTTAATTTTCTGGCTATTATAATTACAGTAATCTCAAATTATACATGTTATGGTTTTATTCTTACAATGTTTGATGTCTAGAAAAAAAGAAGTAAAAAATTAAAGAGAAAATAGAAAAATAAAGAGAAATAGAAAAAAATTTTAATGTTATAGGGCCCTTTTAAAATATTTATTTGTTCTTTGTAATGAGGAACATATATTAATATGTAGATATAATAATATACCTAATATGCAGGATATTGTGAGTGTGTATGTGTATATACATACACATATAAGAAAAGAATTTTCTTTTTAACTAATTGAATTAGATTAGAATATCATCAAGTCACTTCTTATCAAAAAATACTCCCAGTTTCCATAACATTTATGTCATTTTCTTTTCTTTTTTTTTTTTTTTTATAGAACTGTAAGAGACATTAAATAAGCTACATGTTTGTACAAATGATTACCAGTCATGGCAGTACATTTGAATTTTGAAAGAAAAATATAGAGCTAAAGCAGCTTTATGTCACTAAAGGTTTATTCAAGGGTACATACTTAAGAGAGTATGTACTATTAGTACATACTATTAGTTCATACTTAAAAGAGTATGTTAGCAATGCTAATAATCTCTCATCTTTTCATAAACCTTAACATAAGTTTTATGCTCAAATTTGCATCTAAATATGAAGAATTCCATTTAAAAAAATAAAAATAGAATCAATCTAAACTATATCATTCTCCTCTATTTGAAAATGTTTATTGAATTATGCCCATAACACTACAAGACTATCCTAAATTTGAATCAATAAATGTCATCTCCATATGCAAATAAGACACAAAATAGCATTTGCTTATACAACAAAAACAGTACAACAATGTTGTGTAATCCTGTATTTTGGCTAATTGATTTGACTCCCCATCACTCTTATATACACATTTGCTGACATAAGATTTATCACTCATCTTTTAATTAAATTGTTGAAGCATGATGGAGAAGTCATGGTTTTGAGAACAATTGCATTTTATTCTCTTATTTGGCTAATTTTAGGATAGTTTTAAAACATTCTTTGGAGATGAAGCCCTAATTAAAACTTGTTAAATATTATAAAGATGTTAATGTCTTTTGATATTAATCTCAGCATTATATATTATATAATTATAATTTTTCATAGTTCTTTCTTGTGTTGTAGTTATATGAGCTTTCAATTAGTTTATTACTCATAAATTATAGCACTCTGAAGCTATAACAGACTCAGTGGTTATGTAGTTCTGGAAAGATCTATTACTACCATCAAAGGTAACTGGATGCTTATTCTATTTTTAAACATTTCTATGCATAAAAATTTTCTAGTTCTTTGAATAGCCTATTCAGTATAGAATAATATTCTTGGCATGTGGTTATAGCTACTATAACTTTCAATATACCTAGAAGGAGAAACTGGGATACCTATGGATAAAAGAATTAGGAGACTATGCTCACTGCTGGATCTAAAATCTGCCACTTCACTAATGTTCTTCTTGCAGACCACCTTCGACCCCCTTCCCTCCCAGTTTACCTAATTGGATTCAGACAATGAATTCTGAGATTTTTATCCTTCCAGTTTAACTCTTATCCTTTTATCTCCAAAGCTTTCTCTAGTCGCAAGATATTTTTGTTAGTCACATTTTAGATGAATTCAAATTCAACAGCACTCCCTTCCTGCAGTGCATTGTGGAAACATTGAGAGACAAAAGACAATAAGTTATGGTCTCTGTTGATAAGGATTCCTGATTTTGTAAGTAGATAGACATGTTTAAATATCTTTGACATCATGAAGACTGAGATTGATGCTACAGTAAAATTAGACTTTACTTTTAGCTTCAACATTATGACCTTGAGTAAGATATTAAACCTTTGAAAGCATTCACCGCCTCATTTATAAATGAGGTAATTCATGCAAAACCACTTGCCCCAGTGCCTGATATAGTTCTAAAAAGATTTTTGGCTACTTTTAGCTACTTGTTACTTGAATGATAGCAATCTATATTTCTACAAAATCAAAAGCGGTCTAAAGGATGCCATGAAACATCCCTTTCTCTAAATTGTATGAAATCTCTGCATTGTAACAAACAATATTTGTTATACCTGGGAATATAGGGATATCTAAATGATAGAAGAGATTCATAGGTTTACTCCTCTGTAATTTTGCTCATGCATTCATATTTCTCCCTCTATTCGATTCCAGCCTGCAACCTATTATTGACTGATTATAATTTCAGTTAAATACTTTTGTTAATATGGAAAAAACAAAAAAATATACTTCCTCAGTTCAGCATTTGTGGTGTTTAAAAAAACCTAACCCATTATTTTTTTCTTTGAAAATGACAAGGTTAAAATAAACATTTATTCAGTGAAATAAAATATTGGCATATGAATACAAACATAGATACCCTATTTGCTGAGTTTAGGAAATAAATTAGGAAGAAAGTTGTGTACTTTGAGATCCAGTATAGAATTTATTTATTAATTTTAAAAGTTCAATTTAACCTTTTATATATAATTCAAAAGAAAAGATAATTGAAAGGAAGTAAAAAATAAGTTAAATTGTTCATTTGTATCCTAACAAATTACAGCATTTTAAGCCATAAGAACTGCAAATCAAAATAACACTGTTAAGTATTCTGCAGCAAACTCACATTTGTCCAAACTCAGACAATTTTTTTGGCATAATAAGGATAGTGAAATTATCTCTTCTGCTCACCTGGCTGCATAGTTTCCTTTTCAATGTTTTCCTGGCTCTATAGAACACTTCTTCAATTATTCCCAGAATCTCAGAGATAGTCTCTACACAGTCCTGTGACCCTCTTGGATTCTTTTGCCTTTTTAAGAAATGGCTACAGATTGCCTGAATTAAATAGCTTCAATCATTTTTCCATATCCCTTCTTTCCTTCTATGAAATTTCATTAAGATAAATGGAATGTTCTTATGAGTCTAGAAAACTCTGGCTTCATTCTGTCAAAAAACAGCTAGACTTTAGACTTTGACCTTAGAGTGTCTAATATACAAGAATTTAAGAAAGTAATGCCCTCCTCCATGCTCCCCTCAGTTAACCAATGAACAGTTCTTTGAAATGATATTTCTTAACCCCAATGTATGTTTTGCTGGTCTCTCCAGGTACTTGGAACATGTTGAACAAACAAGTGAAATGCTGTTTGAGATAACCAAATGTTCAACATAATCACATCCTATGCTGAAGGTCATTCTGAAAACATCCCAAACACAAACATAGATTCTAAAATGTAATTGCACAGATGTGCGCTCTTTAGTACATTTCATAAATATTTTACTAGACTATTCTTTAATATTGTATTTTAAATATTAATTTATATTGACTTTGATAGATGTTCTAGGGCAGAAATCAAACAATGAAGAGATCACATGCAATGGATTTTAATAAATGCTACTAAATCATATAAATAAAAAGGAATATTTTAATTTAATACTATGGGAAGTGGCATTAAGTTGAAGTTTAACAATATTTATAAAAATAATATAATTCTTATTGATTACATAGATATAGTACTTCAAGATTTCAGTTATTATTAACATATAGTTTAAAAATAATATACAAAATTATTCTTATTCTAGAATATTTCTAAGAAACACATTACAGAAAACTTGGTTTAAATATTCAATTGTTTGAAAAATACTAAAATTACTTAAATATACTAACAATAAATATGTTTAGGAAATGAGAAAGGGCAGCTAAGATTAAATATTAATGCCTAATATTTCGAACCATTGGTTTTGAAATGGTGTTTTGTGCAGCTCTAGAAGTTTTCCTTTTATACTTTCCTTGGTATAATCTATGAGCCTCTGTTTTACTTTTTATGCTCCGGTATTGCATCATATAGAGTAGTAGGAATATGGTCTGCTCATATCTTCTCCTTGAGTAGTCTATTTTTCACACAGCAGCTAGAGAGACACTTTCACATGCTGCCCAAAGGGAAACATGCTGAATATCTATGCATGTTTCATACATAAGGACTATGCAAATCTTTTCTCTCTTGCCCCTACTCCTGTATCTACCCTTGTGTGGTAGACTAGAGGCGCTCGTGTCTAGAGTCAGTTAAATATTTATTTAGCACCTATGACCATAATGGGAGTGAATATATATTAGAATTTACAATGCGTTAGTCATGTTCTAAATGTTGCATGTATTCATTTTTTCATCTTCATGGTACTATTATTATCCTCATTTTATAAATACAGAAACTGAGGCACAGAGAGGTGATGTAATCTACCTAAGGTCACACAGCTAGTTAAGAAGTAGAGCAAGGAGTACAACTCCAGAGCTCATGCTCCCATTCTGCTTTGTATAGTGTCAGTGTAGGGGGTACAAATTGGTTCAGGGGGTACACAAATAATAAAAGCACACTCCCTGTTCTCAAAGTGTTTACTATTTAGCAGAAGGGAAACAAACATATTTTTAATGTAAGGTAAATGATAATCTCGACACTAGCAAATATTTATTGATTTTATGTATTCTGAGCTTTGTAACAATTCTCTTACATATATTGCTTATTTTAATTCTCACAAGAATCTATGATTATTATTTTTTTATTAGAAAATTAAGATCATCTTGCCCAAGATGAGAAAGAACAAATCAGCTCTTGGCTTTAGTCAGCTTGGAGCTGATCTGGTTCTAATAACAGGCCTTAGTATTCCTTTGTTGAATATAAGAAAATTTCACAAATGCAAACATCATCCAAGGACACTCTGTGACAGTGACAAAGCAAAACAAAAATGATTTCCTTCCATAACCGGAGCAAAGACAAGTACAAAAGCACCATATAAGCCATGAAAATTAGCAAACATCTGCCTCTCTCAGCTAATAAAGTGATTTCTCCTTTTTTGATGAATTTTATCTTTAGCTTACTTTGTTCCTCTAACCTTCTTGACAAAAATTGGTTCCACTTCAGGTGTATTTTTTGGCTGGAAGATATTGACAGAAATGGAAGTTCTACCAAGGTTCAGCTGAGACCCTCACTATTGGACCAGAGCACTAGACTAAGTAATAACGTGCACATTGGAAACCCCTTGAAATTGTCATCTATTCAAATGTTCAGGGTGTCACCTGGCCACAGATGGGAGGTTACTTTTACTCTGAATTGAGCTCTGGTTAATATTTCATTGTGATTCTTCAGCATTGAGTTTATTTTGTTTTGTTTACTTAGGAATAAGTTCTTTTGGAGCTTTCTGGTCATATGAGCAGATTTATATTGATTTTTGGTAACTTGTTTTCTGGCTTTGTTGTATTCACTGCTATGATCTGCTCTTGTCATCTACATGAGGAACAGTCTATAAGGAAGAGATAGACATAGACCTGGGAAGTCCATCCTTAAGCTAGTGCTGAGGAAGGAGGCATTCCAGAAAATGTCCTCAGACCATTGTCCTCTGGGTAAAAATAAAGTGCTTTAGGTCACCATTTCAAAACTTTGCAAGTTTTCCTTCAGTTGTGTGAAAAATGATTTATTTAGTTTCATCTGCCCAGAGTCAGGGAGTTTTGTCTGGCCCCTGATTAGAACAAGTTCCAGAGACACAAGGTCGCATAGGTACGAACCTTACTGACTGCTGGAGTTTTCATGGGAACTTCTCAATCTAACACTTCTTTCAGGCCAAACCCCTGTTTCCTTTATGTTTTTCTAAATATAAACTGATCTTACCCTCTGACTGGTGACATTTCCCAGAGACAATTCAGAATTGCAGTGACTACTGGGGGAACTTTTGACATTAGCAAGATGTTTATTTGATAGCTCCTTTGGAACAAAAGGGAAAGAAACATTCTGGAGAGATTGTCTTGTCTACGACAGAGATTATCTCATATAGACGACTCCTCTTCCATCTGTTTCTATACTTCAAGGTTCAATAAACCCTGGCTTTTAAATTTTATAGCTTGATAAAATTGTTAAGAACTCTGTCTTTTGTGTGTATATATGTCAAAATAGGTTTTCCTACATCTATATTTTGTTTTCTCTCCTTGCAGATAGGATAGAATAAATCCTTTACAATGACAATTTAATATTTGTCTGAAGTTGGCTTCTTCTCACTTCTTATTTTCTATTTTTGTTTTTCTCCCTCCATTTTTTCTGGTGCTTGGGAAACTTTACAAAATAACAGATTAGAAAAATCATTTTGTTGGTATGTGTGCACTCTGGGAATATCTAGTGTACACAAATATGTTCATTGCAACATTATTTACAATAGCCAAGATATGGAAGCACCCTAAGTGTCCATTGATAGACAATAAGATAAAGAAGATGTGGTACATATATACAATGGAATATAACTCGGTCATAAAAAAGAATGAAATTTTACTATTTGCAACAACAAGGATGGACCTAGAGAGCATTATGGTAAGTGAAATAAATCAGACAGAAAAAGACAGATACCATATGATTTCACTTACATGTGGAATCTAAAAAGCAAAAGAAATAATCAAAACAAAAACAAACTCATAGATACAGAGAACAAACTGATGGTTGCCAGATGGGAGGGAGGTTAGGAGACTGGGTAAAAAAGGTAAAGGAATTAAAAAGTACAAATTGGTAGTTATGGGGATGTAAAGTACAGCCTAGGGAATATAGTCAATAATATTGTAATAAATATGTATGGTGCCAGGTGTGTACTACACTTATCGGAGGGATGTCTTCATAAGTTATATAAATGTCTTACCACTATACTGTGTTCCTGAAACTAATGTAACATTGGGTGCCAACTGTAATTAAAAAATTAATTCTTTAAAAAAGGCAGAAAGAAAATAGATAAATAAAAGAATTAAAAAGTAATAAACAAAAGAAAAATAATGGTTACATTTGTTTTAAAAATCATGGAGATTGAAAAGTACATTTACTTAATAGCCTTCATTACTATAATTATGAGTTTTTTTAAAAAAAGACCTTAGTTCCAATAAAAGAGAATAACTTTTTGCATTATTTAAAGATTCTATAAAATTTAGTTTACCAAATAAAAATAATATCATCCCAATATTTAGATTTATACAGGACCAGGATTATATTTCACATGGTGTAAATTTCTCAAACTCGTTTCATGAGTTAAGTAAATTATTACTCTTTTCATGATTTAAAATTTTTTTAAATATAAAAATTTGTATATATTTAAGTAAGTAGAATGATAATAATGGATATCTAACTTTTAAAAGTTTAATTTTATGAAATTCTTGCAATGCTGCCAACCACAAGGATTTAATGTGTTAACGTAGATTATATTCCAAGTCCTTGACTAACATTGAGGCCTTAGACTATTCAGGATTATAGGAACTACTGTAATAGCCACAGTAGCTATTTAAGTTTAAATTAATTAAATTAAATTAATTAAATATCCAGTTCCTCAGTTGCCCTAAGCACAGTTCAAGAGCCCAATCAATAGTCACATATGGCCAGTGGTACCTTACTGGAGAACATAGATGTAGAACACTGCCACAATTACAGAGAGTTATATTAGAACTGCCTTAAAGATATAATTAAGCTAACTAGTAAATAATCTTTGGGTGCCTGGATAATTTTTAAGAAATAGGAAAAAAACATTGATCACTAAAAGAATTCTGCACCTAATTCCATCGTGTGGTGAGGATTTTTCCACAGCACTAAGGAATTGTTGAACACCAGTTGATTTTCCTACCATTTAGTTCAATTCTGACTCTCCACCTGTGTCAGATTCCACAGGTTAAGGGCTCAGTCCTGCAAGACTGCCTCCCCCTAGACTCCCCTTCAGACTTCAGTCACAAGGCCATGTTAATACCTGTTAACAAAAATTCCAAAAAGAAACGATTTGCAAATCAGAGAACATAGCCCTCGGTATGAACTGAGGACAGTCTCTTCGGTTGGAATGGGGACCGTAGAGTGGGATGCAGGTTTTTTAAAAGGTATAAGTTGCAGATGCTGATCTTAGAGAAGAATTGCTAGAGAAACAAAGTTATAAACTTACACGATTTATTTTCTGATTGGTGGGGTCAAATGAACTTTCAATGGTAAAAACAGTGGATAACATATGATTAAGCATTTATCAACATTCTAGTTTCAGTTCAGGCTCACAAAATAATAGCTTTTGGTAGAGCAGTTCCAGTACAGGGGCAACTAGTTATCAAACAGTACAATCAATATGGGAGGCTGCTTACTCTGCAGGTGGTTTCGGAGCCCCAAAGGGCAAAGTTATGCCTTGTAAGCAGTTTCAGAGCTCAAGCTGCAAAAGTCCCTAATGTTGGGTCACAAGGTATGATATTAAAGTTCTTATAAGTCCTCACACCTGTGTTTCTGACCAACTGGCTATAGATTGGAGGTTCCAACAACCCCATCCTCAGGTTCGATTGATTTGCTAGAGTGGCTCGCAGAATTCAGAGAAGCATTTCATTTACTAGATTATCAGTTTATTATAAAAAGATATAATTTAGGAATAGCCAGATGGAAGAGATGCATAGTGCAAGGTATGGTGAAAGGAATACAGAACTTCCATGCTCTCTCCAAGCGTGCCATTCTCCTGGAATTTCCGTGTGTTCTCTAACACAGAAAACCTGTGAACCCAGTCCTTTTCGATTTTCGTGGAGGCTTCATTACATAGGCAAGATTGATTGAATTATTGGCTCTTGGTAACTGATTCAACCTCCAGCCCCTCTTCTATCCCTGGAGGTCAGGGAGTGGGCCTGAAATTTCCAATCCTCTAATGCCCGCCCCATCCTCAGGGATAGCAACCTCTGTTAACAATTGGCTCCCTCGGTTAATAACCGACAGTTCCCTAATTTTTGCCCTTGTTTCTAACTTAGGACCAACTAGAAAAAGCCAAATATGCACCACTATCCAATCACATAAGATGCCCTTCTTAAAGTTAGCCTACCTGCAGCTTCCTTATGCCAATGGCCTCTAATAGCCTTAGGGCACATATTCAGCCTTTCCTTTTTTCTATTATTAATCTTTTCTACTCCTCTGCCTGCTTTTGAGTCTCTGCCAAAATTTAGGCAGTAGTGGCTGACTCTCTCACTATAGCAAGCTCTGCATAAATAGCCTATGCCTATTCTCATTTGGTTGGTCTTCGTTTATTTCTGGAAACCCCAATACATTAGTTTTGTGTCTGAATTGTTATGTTGTAAAATTCATTCATATTATGTAGAGATGTCATTAGTTCATTTTTATTGATATATGACTATCACAAATTATTTGTTTTACTGTAAATGGCTGTTTGGTCTCTTTCCAGCTTTGGACTTTTAGGAATAAAGCTGCTGTATAAATTTGTACATGTCGTTTGGTGAATACAGCATATGTCTATATGGAACTGCTGGGTCATAGGTAGATGTAGTCAGCTTTAGTAGATACTGCCAAACAGAAGTATAATCTGATAGAATTTTATTCTAATATAATATCTATATAAGTTTATGCTTGAAAGTCTCATTGATTTTTTATACTTGAAAGTTGTTTTTTCCTGCAAAAAAACAGTTGTAAAATTGAAATTTGATTTAAGCAAACTTCTGTAACCATAAGGCTATATTAAAATTTACCTCTTGCACTGAGGTATTGGTAGTACTCAATTGATAAAAATAACATATTATGAATTTGAGAAAATATTAATAAATATAAAAAGCAAGATAGTATTAGGAAAGCATTACTACAGAAATAATTCAGGCTTTTAAAAATTGATTAATATATCTATGAATAAATATTAATTATTGCTCAAATGAGATAATATTCAGCATCACTTTATTCTTAATTTTAATTTTCTATGTTAAGTGCCAAGTAACTGTGTTCACAATAAGTAGACAGGAATAGGAGTCCATTATCACAATATCAATCCATTATTTAAACTCCTTTTGAGTAATGTGCCAAAAATTACATAGCATTTTATCTCCAAAATGATTTTTGAATTATCTGTAGCTTGATAACTGGATTATGTCCTCCTTCAGTACTGTTGAAAGTAAAAATCCGAAACCTCTGATTAGCAAAAAGATTTTTGTTTGTGCCCCGGAATTGTATTGTTTGTTTTTTTTGTTTGTTTTTTGTTTTTGTATTTTTATCTTTAGTAGGGATATGCTTAGCACATCAATTACGATGATTGGGAGAGCTTTCTTTTACAAAGAGAATTGACTTAAGAAAGAGAAAAGGCAATTGTCTTAAGAAAGGTGTGGGCAAGAGAACAACTAATAGCCTTCACCTCATACTCTTTTTTCCAAGTCCATCAATTTCAGAAAAGTACACATGGTAGTTGAAATTTTGGAATTTAATTCCCTTAAAATCAATTGAGTATAAAGTCCTTGGCGTATACTTCAGTTTGAAGTATGCTGTGTTAGAGCAAGTATAAAAGGTGTGATTTGGCTATGAGCTATTATCATAGTTTGGACCTATGTTTGAACCTAGTGAAGAGCTACTGAATGTCTGTGGACCAGAACCAGTGACATAATTAGTGCTGTACTTTAGGGAATAGAGAAGGGATAGATTCAACTGATCAAATGCACTATTCAGTGTAGTATGGATTCAAAGATGAAGAAAATAAATCTCCTGCCTTCCTGTAGTTTAGATTCTAATGGGAAAAGACAATAAATGAATACTAAAGCATGTCAGTGAGTGATGAATACTTTAAAAAATGTAAAACAGGGATTATTCTGGATAGTGCGGATACAAAGCCCCTGTTTCATGAGTTTACATCCTAATGGGGGAGACTAGAAATAAACAAAAACAAGAGCATAATTTCAATTAGTGATAGTGCTATTAAAAAAGTTAGGGGGTGCATGTGAAGGTTAGAGAGTTTATTTTTTAGAAAGGGTGGTCTGAGAGATGAGATGACATTTTAGGAGATCTGGGCCTTGACCCGAATAAGATGATCAAGTATGCTGTATGAACATTTAACTATTAAAAAGAATTTCACCAATTAGAATAGCATCATGAAGGCCAGAAACACAGAATACTTGACATATTTAAAGAAAATAAGAAAGCTAGCCTAGATGGAGTAGAGTTAGAAAGCATAGAAAAGTAGGAAATGAAGTTGGACAAGTAGCCAGGTGCAAAGTAACATAGGGCCCTGGGGGCATGGAAAAGACTGCTTTTTATGCTAGGACAGAGAAAATACTTTGTCCTGATTTATATATTAAAAGGATCACTCTGGCCACTTAACCCAGAATAGAATGCAAGAAGAGGGATTAGGACCTCTTGGATTAGGCTGGTAGAGGAAAAGGTTAAGATTATAGGCAAGGGATGGACTAATAATGATGTCTAATGTTTTTCTAAAAAATGCTAGAGTTACAAAATGAGAAGAGGAAGACATATTCCTAAGACACTGAAGGCAGAGTAACGGAAACCGAATATAGATGGCAGTGTCGTAGGAGAGAATGGGGAAAATAGGAGGCAGCTCTGAGGCTCTGAAAATTGATAATTAGGAGGATGTTGGTACCATTAATTACAATAAAACAGTGAAGACCAGTTTTGCAGAGAAAAGGGCAGATAGATTTTGACTATAGTGAGTATATCTCAATGAAGATGTTTAGCTGATATAGGCCATACATTCACTCTCGTCTCCAAATAGAATCTGAAGCCACTTTCATAAGGCTCAAAGAGGAAAAAACAAGGAGCTATTCTTTTAGGAGTGATTACTACTATGGGCAAAAATGCTTACATGAGAGTGGGAAATGAAAAGCCTGGGAGATAGATTTATTTGTAAATTCCTTTTAAAAATGTGGTATACCACAGTATGTAAAGATGGTTATGGAGCTACACTACCAAAGTTCAAATTCCTGCTACACTCTTTTCTGGTTAACTTTGAGCTAAATCTTCTGGCCTTAATTTCTTTATCTAGAAATTGCTATAATAGGACTTATCTGATTGGGTTATTGTGGAGCAGAAGTTGTTAATATAAATAAAGTTCGTGAAATTTCATAACTTCTGTAAACCTTGAATTGAAAAAAATTTAATTTTATTTCTATTAACCTCTCATGAAAATCTTGTTTTCTTCAATCATGAAGGCAGCCAACAAAACATGATGTTAGTAGTACATATGGCTTTATTTCCTGTAGAAATGAGATATTTTCATGTCACAATACAATGGTAACAGGTATTTTTAAATATTGTCATCATCACTACTTCAAAATTACCATATTTACTAAAATTGCTGTTAGATATGCTGCTAGATTGCATGATTTGCAGAAAGCATCTCCAGCCCTCATGCCACTTAAATGGCCAAGTGCCTTTTGGTCAATCATAATCACACCGTGAAGTCTGAATGTTTATGCCTTGGTTCTCACATCTACATGGCTTTCTAGTATTCACAAATAAAAATGTTTGTTGACCACCGGGTGGAAGGTGAATTGTTTTAATTTAATTAATGGTCTTTAATAATAATTGATTCCTTTGTAATCCTACGTAATTTTTGCATTTAGAAGTTTTAAGACTGGGTCAATAGGCTTCATCAGACTATGAAAGATATTCATGATCCAAGTGAAGAAATTTCAAGATAGAGGAATAAAAGGGTATATACGAAATAGTATAACAGTAATTGGCCCATATCAAATATTCAATAAACAGTCTGCTGCTATTCTTAAAATGTTCAGAGAGCAGGGATTGAATTAAGTACTATTAATTTTTGCATTCGAAGAGTCTAGACCAGCGCACCGCACTTTGGCGCTCCATGAATGCTGAATGAAAGCGAAATGAATCAACCAAATGGTGTGTAGATTGGCTCCTCAGGGCCCCTCACTTAGGTCTGCAAGAAACAGCTGTAAAGTCGTGGGCGACTTCTACGCATCCAAGGGGTCTGGATTATGTTAGCGGGCTTCAGAGGCTCAGCATGTGAGTCACAGCTGTGTCCCTAAAAATGTCCACTGGGAACGGAGACTGACTGCCCTTGGCAAGAATGACCAGGTCCTTACTAAGTCCTCTTAGCTCTTCTCCATCACCAAGAAGGCAATTATATCTGTCCATGGCTCCAGGTAAAATGTTGGACAGGCCCTTCGCATATTCCTGGAATCTAGTATTGGCTTCAATAGCTGGACATTCCAGCCAGATCAGCGAGCAGGAAAGCGTACACTCTGCAGCGCAGGTCTCAGGGAAAATTGCGGAGAGCGCAGCGCGCGCGGAGGCCGTTCCGTCGCCACGCCCACTTCCTGCCCCGTCCCGCGCCTTTCCAGGTCCCCTCTGCCGGTGAACCGGATGCTGTCAGTTTCCTCCACTGCGTCCTCGGCCGCTGCACAGGTCCCTGGCGAAGCCGCGGGCACGCACGAGGGCACAGGCAGGGGGCTCCCGGCGGCTGGTCTGGCAGGTGCAGAGCGCCGGTAGGAGCTGGGCGCGCACGGTTACCGAGCGTGGAGGAGACACTGCCCTGCGGCGATGGGTGCCAAGGGCGCTCCTTCACGCCGAAGACAGGGAGGGCGGCGGCTGAGGTACCTGCCCACGGGGAGCTTTCCGTTTCTCCTGCTTCTGCTGCTCCTCTGCATCCAGCTCGGGGGAGGACAGAAGAAAAAAGAGGTATATCGCATCCCCTTGGCCTTCCCCTGCGGGCTAAAGTGGGCTGGGGCGGCCCTGGGCGTGCCCGGGCGAGCCGCGTTGCTAGGCAGCCCCGTCGCGTTGCTAGGCAGCCTGGCCGCCGGGCGCGGCGGTGGCCGCCTTGGCGCGGGAGTCCAGTCATTGGAAAGCAATGTGCGAGGCCTTTAGGTCCTACAGATGGGGAGTTAGCTCAGTCCTTTCTCCTAAAACAACCAAGCGTCCCACGTCTGCGCCTCAGCACTTCACGCCTTTCAGACACAGGGCGCTTTTGACCCTAAGTTGGAGGTGAACCTTCTGGCGCTCGAGTTACTAAAAGGGGCGTGTTGGGTGTGGAAAACCTTTGGGAGTAGAAAACCTACAGGAACTATGCCATATTTTCATTACTCTGCTCCCTTCGTCATCGGTTTCCGGAGGCAACAGAGCATATTGAGAATGTGTTTTAAGTTATTCTTTATTCTTAATTATTTATTTTTATAGCTGTATGTTTACGTTGAACTCAGTGTATAATTGTGAGAGTAACCTCACATTGTTATACAAATTTGTGAAGGTCAGATCACCTGATTTCAATCTTAATCCTCTAATAACTTTGATGAGGGCGAGGGTTGAAGTAACTAAAGTAGTTGTGGAGTTTGTATCAGTTATCCATTCTTTACCTAGGATAGTCGACCTAGTAGGATCAGAAAAAAAATCATTTTGGAAATGTGAGTAAGGTTTTCAATGCTATATCATTGTAGTAAAGATATTCTCTTTGTATAATTCAAGATGGTTTTTCCTGATGTTTTACACACGTGACTCAAATCTAATTCATGTTTAAAATATTACCACAACTTTCTTGATAGTTGGGTAGGGAGAGTGAAAAAAAAAAAAAAGCCTTTGATACCATCAACAAAATAATTCTGATTCTCTTGGTCTTTACCTTTTGCCTGAAAAAACTCTGAACTCAATTTCTTCTCTTTAGCTTTTTAATATTAACATTAAAGTAGGCCACACAAAATTCTTGGTGGAATTCAGCCAAGAGGTTTAGAGAAGAACCATTGTCAAATTAAAAGTGTATTTTCAAATGTAAATTAAAGATATGTTTTCTAGCATTTGCTATTTAAAAACAATATTCCAAGAGTTTTAGATTTTATAGTTTTTCTTGAGAAAGGGAGGAGATTAAAAAGTAGAGTTTTGTTGTTGTTGTTGTTGTTGTTGATTACCAGAGCAGACAGCAGTAAAAAAAATGAGGGACTGCAGAGAAATTATGATTTTTTTTTATCTCCTAGAAAGATTACAGAGACCACAGTAACTTTCAGTTGAAAGAAAAAAAAAACCAAACAAACCCTAAAAAGAAGTCTAGAAAGCGTACATCTTCGAAACATCTTAGCATCTCCAATTATAAGACTACTTTAACATGTGAAAACATTTGTTAATCTAGTACAATTGTAAATTATGATAACGTTTCCATTAAAATATTTTTTATAAAATATATTTTAAAAATAAAAAAATAGGGAGAAAATTGTTGATTAAAAAAGATTGTCTTCCCAAACTCCTTTTCTTTTAAACAAGAGAGTCTAAAATAGGCATAACTGGTTTTATTACACTTCTCTTTACTGCACTTCACAGATATGTTTTTTACAAATTCAAGGCAAGACACTTCACCAGCAAAAAGTTTATGACTCATTTTATTGCGATACTTGCTTTATTGTGGTGGCAGTCTGGAGCTGAACCCACAACACTATCTCTGAGTTACTCTGTGCTATTATTTGGTGGTAGTGCAGAATATACATATTTTAGGAAAAGAAGAGCAAAATAACAAATAGTTGAACTTTTAAAACTTTATTCAGTGAGCATGCATATCTCTGAAATGTTGTCCAGTTCTCTGTGTGATACTCAGTACAAAAACTGATCTCTTCCAATACTGGAAGAAAAACAGAACCAGAAAGTATAGCAGTAGGACCTTACATGTTACTGACATAAGTACCAGAGTGGACTTGGCATGCATGATGTATTCCTTCATTCTGGGGAAGGCCGATTGAAGTTTAAAGTTGAGCCTGGAGTTATTAAAAACTAATTTTTGAATCCTCACTCATGTTGTGATATGACTTTGTAGGAGACTAGATTCTTAGTAGTGTATCATTTGCTTTTCTAGTACATTGTGAGCTTCTTTTATTTTGATGGTTTCTGTATTACGTCGTTAACACATCAACTAATCACCTTTATGTAGAATTTTACTCTATAATGAACTCTTCTGATAATATAAAAAGAACTCAAATTCCATAATTATTTCCAGTGGATTGACTGCCATAATCAAAAGCAGCTATTATAATATCCTTTCCACAAGAAAATTATTAGCTATAACCTACATGTATTAAGAAAGTGTGAACCTAAGTTTCTGTTCCATCTTCTCCCCCACTCCCTCAAAACTGTGCCTTCTACAGTCCCTAACACCAACTGGAGCATTTTCATACATCTATTTGCCAAAGCCAGAAATTTGGGCAGATTTCAAACCTTTACTCACTAGTGTCTTTTTTTCACCCTCTTTCCTGAAGGTATCTTTCCTAAAGATAAATCTAAAGATATCCCCCTGAGACTGATAACTAATGCTGTCTTTGAGGAGTACTGTTTAAGTATTGTTGAAATTCCTGTAGGATGCAATCCAAAGTAATTTGCAAGCTATTTAGTGCTTTTTCTTGGTGAGCCTTTGTCTAACGCTCCTGTTCTGTATCTCACCACTCTTACATGCTTCCCTCCAGTGTCAATTTAGGCAAGTTACCCTTCCTCCCATTTTAGATGCAGGACTCCTCCTCTTTGCTCACCTAGCTGGATCTCTGTGCTTATTTCTCTGTAGCACTTATGTGAATTTTTGTCTATTAGTACAGATGAGACCCTGGTGGTGGGCAGCAGAAATGGTATTGAGGTTCATTTCTGGAAATGACGAGGATAGGAGCTGAAAGGAAAGAGTATAAGAATGTTTATATGGACTTTACTCAATATTTAGAATAATAGGAAGATGAAGAATTCATTAGATGATAGTGTCTAAACACGGTAATGTTATATTTTTAATGTATAACTCATAAAGGAGCAGGAAGATGTAAAATGAAGAGGGTGCTAGCTCTCCTCTTGTCGTCGGGTAAAAGTTAAGGAGAATGAATGGTTTCCATCTTAGTAGCTCTAGGGTTCTGGCAAAGAGTAAGAGAACACTCATTACAGGTATATAAAATGTAAGGAATTATTGTGATTTTGAAAATTTTACATAAGCTTTTAAATTTGATTTGTTGACAGTATTGCAGTCTGAAAATGAGAAATTGTTAGGCAGTTAATGGTAATCTTCATTTCTCTCATATCTATTTTCAAGGTTTCAAACCAATTTTCTGATATTATGACATTTTTATGAATCATAAACTTTTTGTGTTTGCAGTATTTCACAGTTGTATAAAATTGCTTCTGTTTAAATGATTTCGTAGAAATTTGACATTTACTATTTTAAAAATTGCAGACTTTAACAGTATAAACTTTAGCTAAATTTCTTATGGACTGTTTCAGCTGTGAATCATTTTATGTGATATGTCAGTATGAATTCAGAATAATTCATACTTTTGTGATTAAAGATATATCAATACTATATGATTTCTGGATATAAATTATTAAAACCATTAACAATAGAGGTAAGAACCAATTTTTCAGTAAGCTTTTATATCTAAGAAAGAAATGGAAACACAGTAGCAATAACAACTAGTCAGGAATCTCTGGCTTCAGAGATTTTAGAGATTAAAAACTGTTTGTAGCATTTTCATATAATCAGGGGTGTCATTGAAGAATAATTGCCTGAGGTTAGTACTGCATTGGTTTACCTACCATGAATTTATTTTGAGATTTTTATCATTTGTAAATTGTATATGACATGTTCTAAAATAATCTTATCTCTTAGAAAGTGTCCGTAGCTAATAATAGAACTGCTTGGCAATTATCTTTCCATCATTTTACATGTTCCTCTTAAGATGAATAATCCACTATGATCATTAAGAAATAAGATTCTCTGAAAAACAAATAAAATAATAAAGTAAACAACTCTTTTATAAAAAGAAAGAAATGGGATATTAATACAAAGGTGATTTGTGAGTATGTTAGTTTTCCATCAATGCATAACAAATTACTGCAAATTTAGTGAATAGAAACAACACCCATTTTTAAATTTCAGTTTCTATAGGTTAGATGTATGGCATAGCTAGGTTTTCTGTTCAGGATCTTACAGGCTGAAATTAAGGTGGGCGAGACTGCATTCTTACCTGGATCTCTAGGTCCTCTTTTCAGCTCTTTTAGGTTTTTGGCAGAATTCAATTCCTGGCAGTCATAGGACCGCTTTCCTTATTTTTTGCTGGCTGTGTTCTCTCAGTTCTTTGAGATACCTTCATGTTCTAGCTTTGTGGCCCTCTCCATACCAGTCTAAAACAGGGGTGTTTACTTTCTTCCAGACCAGTAGGATCTCCTCTCTGACATTGCACTTGTTTGGAAAATGCTCACCTGATGAGGTTAGGCCCACCCAGTGTAATTTCTCTTTTGAGTAACTTAAAGTTAACTGGTTAGGAACTTTCTGAAAATCTTTGCAGTATAAAGTAACTTAATTGTGAGAGTGCTATTCCATTGCATTCACAAGTCTTGTCCATATTCATGGAGAGGGAATTATATAAAAGATATGTGTCACTGGCAAATTTTTTAGAATTCTACTAACATGGGTGAGCTTACACTTTGAGATTTTTATATATATTTAAATAGTAGCTTATAAACATAAACAGCTATGATAGTGTATAGAAAATGTTATTTAAGACATTTAACAATGACTATAAAATTAAAGTGATAACGTGTATCAGTCAGAATTCAATCAGAGAAACAGGTCCACAAGATGAACACACATGGATGTATGTATGTATCTATCTGGATTTGTTACAGGGATTTGACCTCATAGAATGATGGGAGCCGGTTAAATAAAGATACTGTTTGCATGTTTGCTGTTGGAGCTTGTGGTCCAAAGGCAGTTGGGAAGGGAATGGTGAGGAAGAACAAGAACAAGCTGAAGCCTGTGAGGATGGAGTGAAATCATCCTCAGGGTGATTTTAAAGCTCATTGTTCTGAAACTGCATAGTACTGAGAAATAGTTATTTGCAAAAATAAATAATTAAAAATGATAAGAATTATTTTAAAGAGCTTACTCATCTTGCAGCCTCAGGATACCAATTAAACTGATAGATAAGTTTGGAAGAGTAGTAGATACTTTCTTTTTCACAGGGGAAACTAACAATTAAAAATTAAAAATAAATTAAGAATTTTATAGAAATGCCTTCCTCTACCCGTTATGGGATAAACCACTATTCTTCTATCAGATATCTACTTGCAGTTTCAAAATAGAAAAAAATATTTATTTTGAAAATTAAGTTCATTTTTTTTTTTCATTTTTGCGTTTGATACTTTATGTATCTTTGTAAGCCTCATAGCAGTGGACCTTGCATTTCCAAATTGTGCTTATTAATTATAGAGAGTTTTAGGAAGATAGACCTAAGTCGAGACAGCCATATTGTTTTTGAGTTAATGTTTCTCTATTTGCTAAAATAAAAAAATAAATAAATAAAGTGATTTTTTATCTTATTTGAAATATTCATAGTAGCATCTTACTTTCATTCAGCTGCCAACAGACTGGTATGATAAAAAAGTAAATTATGGAATCAGTTGTCTACATTTCTCATTACTAAATCCGAATAGTGGTAAGATGTAGAGATAATGCCTTAATAAAATTGACAATTTATATGGCATTATCCTATACTGTTTTGAAAGGGACATACATCTTTTGAATAGCCACTTTTGTTTGTGCATATACAATGGCTCTCTGAACATATTTGTCAACAGCTTTTAGAGAGCTACTTCTGTTGCTTTCCCGCTGCGGCTTTCATATTTTTATCAGATTTTATTATATTTTTTCTAAATTCTTTGATAGTGTGCCAGAGTTGTTTACCACATCAATTTTTCTTTTTCTAAGATATAAGCTAGACTTTATTCTCCAGCTTCTTCTACATTTATCAAGGACCATGTGACAAAGTTCTGGGCAATGGAATGCGACCGTGATTCATGTCATCTCTAGCCTGGCCTATAAAGATTTGCCCTGTGCTTTGTTGATTGACCACTACTAACCTGCTCAGAGGACTCATCTACATTGATTGCATCACAAGCTTCCCTGTGAGGGTCTGTGTTAGTGTGCCATTAAAATTCAGAAGGCAGAAAGGAGGAGAAGGGCCACTGCTCTTCAGAAATAGTTGAGGTAGAGTCAGGGGACCACTGTATTGGTATTCTGTTGTTGCTGTAGCAAATTATTACAAATTTACTGGCTTAAGACAACACATTTATTATATTGTAGTTCTGGAGATCACAAGTCCAAAATCAGCCTTACTGATCTAAAGTCAAGGTGTCTGCAAAGCTAGTTCCTTTTGGAAGCTCTGAGGAGAGAATGCTTTTCTGTGTGTTTTTCAGCTTCTAGAGGCAGCTTGAATTTTTCCTGATCCCTTATTTGCATCACTGTAACCTTGTGCATCTCCTATTGATTGCTGACCTGACCTCCCTCTTTTAAAACCCTAATGGTTATATTGGGCACACTCAGCTAATGTAGGATATATCTCATTTCAAGATCCTTTTCTTAATCACATCTACACAGTTCCTGTAGAATGTAAGGTAACATGCTCCAAGGTTCTGGGAATTAGATTGTGAATATCTCATCACAACTACTCACTTAGCTGTAGGGCATTGTTCAGCATATCACAACTACTTACTTTGCTGTTGCTGACCAAGATACTTGGTGGAAACTTTCAAGAACTCTTAAGAGCTCCAGGTGAGCTCTTGAGAATCACTGAGAATACTCACCGAGGTTGTTGGTAGTTGCTTTACCTTACTTTCTCCTGTACTCTCCAATGATGCTCTAAGCAGCTTCTAATTTCCTGTATTAAATACTTTCATATTTGGAGTACATGGAATGATTTCTGTTTTCCTGACTGAACTCTGACTGATACAAGCTCTTTTTGTATGACTGTTGGGCAATGTAAATAAAGAATGACCTTGAAAGTCATGTGTTGTAGATGGCAGAGCAGCCATTAGCCTAGGTGTCAATGACTGTGTGGAGGAGATGACTGAATTCTGCTCTGGAGTATTGTATAGTTATAAGTCAATCAATTTGGGGGCTCTATTTGGTGCTATGGTACTACATTCTAGTTTACTTTTAATAATAGAGATGTTGAAAACTAAATACTAAAATATCTCTTTCTGTGTATTTAAACACACCTGGTTTAGGGCAGTATTTTCTGTACTTACATTCATGAATATATTGTGCAAGGAAAAGAGACTCCTAACATTTGCGTCCATCATTTATTAAAAAATCACTATCTCAGCCTCACTGGTTTGCATTCTCAATTTCTTCTCTGGACTGACTATATTATAAGATGATGATACTGTTTGCATATTAAAACAGTGCACTCATGTATACTTTTTGCATTATCTAGACTAATGCATGGAATTCAATAGCTGCTCTTTAATATATTCCTCATATGGGCTGCAACAGTTTGATTACCAGTATAATTTCATCATCACATTTAAATTGTTTTTAGAGCTCAGAAACAAACCTCAGTGGCTGGTGTTTTTAAGAATATAGCTTTAAAACCATAGCATCGTCTCATTTCTCATAGAATTATTTTGAGCAAGTGTTATCGTTACCATTTTTAAGATGAGACAACCTAAGTTCAAGAATTTTTCTGCCAAGGTGACAAAAACTTAGATCTTCTGATCTAAGTTCACTACTTTTTCCATCAGGTATGTCTCAGACTAGACAAATATACTTGTTTACCTTGTCTCATGGAAGACATATTCATGAAAGTCGTAACATGCATTGTATTTTGTTTTAATTTGTATTGTGTTCTCTTTTGGTCTTTACTTAGTGATGGTTGCTGGGAGGGCACTTTTGAATCTGCTTTTGGCTAAGACGATGGTGCGGCCAATTGGGAATCCATAGGAAAGGTTCTAATCATAGCTTTCTTAACTCTGTTTTCTTTGTTAAGCCACTCCATCTTTCTGGGTCATAATACTTTTGTCAGTTAAAAAAATTAGAATTGAGCTAGATCAAAGGTGGCTTTCAACTCTCACACCTGATCATTCATTGTAATGGAGGAATTGGAAAATATTTCAGGCAGTAGGGGAAGCTTTATTTTCAAAAGAGCACTAAAATCAATATTTTTTCAATTAAAAATATTCTCATATCTTTAGTCACCACTAATCACTCTCCCGGTGGTTTCCTAGCATATTTTTTATTCTTTCAAACATTAACACAATATCTCTTTATATTATTCAACTTCAGATCTCTCATTTGTACAGTATCTTGCCCAGATTAGGTGCTTATTTATTTGTTTAATACTTAGAAGAGTATCAAATACTTCTTAAGATTACAGGGCACCCCCTTAACTGAAATTAAATAGTACGTGGAAAGAGACCAGTGTATGAGTCTAGTTAAAATGTACAATATTTCATAGAAGTGAAAAAAACTGTGAGGTTATCTACATAAAATTAAATCAAAATTATGAATCTTTATTCAATTGATCACATGCTTAAAATTTAACTTTTAATTGCAAGTAGTAATGCTTTGTTAAAATGCTGATCATTTTTGGCGTGATTTTTCTCAATAAAATTTTATGATAGTATGATGGATATCTTCAGTTAATGCTTAATTTTGGAGCATAATTCTGGAAGTCATTTTAAGAAAATATCTTTAGGTTTTCCAATTTTCTCAGGGGCATCTTTCAATTCATTGATACTCATATCATTCTTTTTTGAAGTACCTAATGTCATTTTTTTTTCTCTTTTCATGTTAGTTGTTATAATCTTGACAGGTCCTCATTTGTCAATGGTTTTGTGTATAATTTGAGTGGTTCTCCTGGATATTTTTTAAAATCAATTGGTCAAAATCCATTGCCGTTCATAAGACTGCAGTAGAATGTGAAAATGACCAAAACATAGTGTGACATGGTGTGTGGGGATAGTTGCTAGAGTGAAATAGAAATGGACGTCTGCATAGGGACTACTTTGTAAATGGTTGGACATTAGTGAATATACAACAATTCTCTATGTATCTTTGTATATTTTGTGTGTACAGGTTGAGTACTTGGATAAGGAGCATCTCCTATGGCATATGCAGGACTGAAAACTGCTATGAAATTACTGAGTTGAATGGCTTGTTTGTGTTTAGGTTGCTGGTGAGGAATGTCACATTAAGGTGTGTTAGCTATTATTTTTTTCCTCTGTAGGCCTTCCTTCCTTTCTCTTGTCTTTGTTTTCTTAATAGCCTCTCCTTTATGACCATATAGGTAAGTATGTATTACCAGGCTAGGCTAGTCTAACTACTCATCCCACTTGTGATATTTGGCACAAGGTTGGGCAAGTGATTTAGAGTCATTCACTGAGATTCTTCTAAGTGACTAGCAGCAAGGTTACCTTGCTAATTGGCCTGTGAAATTAGAAGAATGTGATTTTTAGGTTGCTTATCACTTCTGGCATGAAAAACTGATGTACAGAAGCTAAGCAGATAAATAAAAGAGATTTTCACTAATTCAGTAAATATTTGAGTACTAATTTTATGTCAGTCTTTGATCTAGGTGCCACCAGTACAGAAATAAACAAAACATAAAAACCATTGTCCTCCTGGAGCTTCTGTGGGTAGAGTGAGTACTGACAACACCAGTCAAGTTTTTGGATCCAGTAATCCCTGAAACCAGATCAATCTCCAGCCTTCCTTGTTATATATACACATACAGTTCTTTTTCATCTAAGTCAGATTGTGTTAGGCTTGTGTCATTTTAAATTAAAGATGTTTCGATAAATAAAGCCATTTATTTCTTTCAGCTTTCATTAAAAAGATAATACAGAATTTAAAATATATAAGCAAATTCAAATTGGTGAATTTGATTAAAATTTATCATGTATTTTACCTTTTCAGTTTTTGGTTAATGGAGATTATCGTGTCCTTCGTTTTTTTCCTATTTCATTCCAGTCTTTAACCTCATGTTTTCTGGTAAATCCCTTTGGTTGACTACTTTCTTTAATCATTCAGGAAGATGTAATTTCTAATATTTCCAAATATACCTGCTTTAGACTTGATAGCTTTTTTGGTAAATCACTTTTTAAGAGTATTGTATGATTACTTATGCATTGAATGAACAAATTTTGGGAAATCATTATAATTCAATTTTTAAATTTCTTTTATTCCTATTATATATGATTAAGAATATGTGAAAGAGAAGTTTATTTGCACTCTTACAATTAAATTGTTGAAATATTTTTGTCCTAGATACTTCTGTATTTGGCCCAGCAATACTCTAAGATAAATAAGCAACTTAATTCTTTTAGTTACTCATTTGCGTACTCTTCTATGTTTTTCTTGGTACCTGTTGGAAAATGTATGGGCAATTTATTTTCATACAAAATATATATACTCCTTAAATTTAGACTGAGGTGAGAATCAGGAAATTTTACCATATGAATTTGAGATAAACTTTAGCATAATCATAATGAAACTACATAATACATATACATAAAGTTTATTTAATCTTTCTCAGAATATCTGTACAATTATCCTGACATCTAAAGCAGGGAAAGGCCAGAAGGAGCTAGGTATTTAGAAGTAGGGTGACCATGTAATGTCTAAACCAGGACATTTGAGAGTGAAAAAAGGTGCAGTTAATGTTTTTGGTGCAATAACAGGAATAAACTGGGACTGTCCCTGGGCTAGCTGAGACATTTGGTCACCTTAGTTAGAGATGGGACAGAAGAGTTTTAAATGGATGCACAGTTGTGTTTAACACATTTTTGTTGACTGATTAGAATGATTGTATAGGAGTCCTGTTAGAAATTTCTCTTTATTTAAACACTTTGTTACACTCTTGTGTCTGATTTGTTATCCATTTGATGCTGCACAAAGATTTTGTATGTTGCTCTAGTTGCTTAGTGCTGCATAGTTCTTTAATTTTTAAACTCAACTTTTAGAATTTTACTGTGCTATTTGTCTTTTCATCAATTAGGAAGCAACTCATTTTCTTTAAAAATAGAAGTTTATTTGCATCCATATGTTTATAAATAATGAGTTTGGATTATATATACAAAACATTGGTGGAAAAATTTTCTTAAAAGAACGTATAGATATAAAAAAGGTACCCACATTATTTTTACTCATTTATTGTTTTAGAGCTTGTCTATAATATTGTACTGGTAATTTTCTCAGTATAGTGAAACTCTGATTTCTTACATAATATATATTTCCTTTAAAGTAATTTATTTCAGAAAACACTTTAGCACGTTTTAGTCTTTCCTGGTGTTAAAACAATATTTTGTACACACAGACACCACACATATACATCGAGTGTTGAAATCTATTGATTGACAGCTGATCTTCCCAGTGATTCTTGAAGAAAATTGATTAAAAGATTGTATTCTTTGGTTCAAAATATGTTGCAAGTGCGTGTGTAGCATATGAAATACATAAATTCAAACGCAGACTTATGCCCCGGCCCCCCACCTCCTGCTTTGTTAATGTAAGGAAAGCTCAGTCTTTTCATTGAGCAGCAACTACTAGTAGTTTCGTGCTTGGAAGAAGAAATATGGAATTATTTTTAAAACATGTCCTTATTTAGAATTAATTAAAACAAGGAGTAATATTTACATTTTGTTGGTATGTTTCAACATAATTTATAATAAACCAATACAGTAACTACCATTTATTAAATACCTGCTATGTACCATGCTCTAAGTGTTGTTTGTATATATTATCTTCATCAAAGCACCACAACAGCCTACTACGATTTAATTTTATAGACGAGGTTCAGAGAGTTGAAGTAATTTTCCCCAAATCATGCAGCTAGCAATTGTGCCATTATTCAGGTACATCATTGACTTCCAGACTATTCTTCTTAATTAACTACTATCGTGCTTCTTATACTGAAGGTTGAAGAACAAATACATACCTCTGGGAATCTGGAGGTACAGCATGAAGCCACCTGATTATTCAAAATGTCTTCATGATCTTATATTTTATATAAAAACATTCTGCAAACTTTACTTTCTATTCCATTATTATTATTTTTTTAATTTTTAAAATGTAATTGTCTTAGTTGTTGAGTATAATTGTTGCTTCAGGATAGTATACTATATTTTTCTTGGCACACTATCAAGTCACCCCAGGGGCTCCTAGGATTATTCTGTTCGAGAAATGAGAATCAGAGGTATACTGCCTTCCAACAGAGTCAGCATCTAAAGTTATTACCAGCTTCAGCCATGCAGGGCTTGTATATGTCAAGCAGTTAAACAGTTCTTAAACAGCAGTGTGGTGGCAGCTGCTAGGTTGGCTTCATAGATTCTTCTGATAAGGAGACAGGGAGCCTAAATGGATTTAGGTAGTTTATTACTCCAGCCACAGCAGGCAGCATAATGTTCTGGCTCAGACGGGCTCCCTTTCCCCTCACGTCCCGTGAGGATGATGGAGAGGTGGGCTCTGGTGGATGCTGTGCACTCAGTAGGGCTGTGTCACAGCTGAGGAACCCTGAGTTTAGGAAACCTCAGTCTTTTAAGGGGAGAGCTAGAAAATCTGTCCAGCCTTTGTCCTATAGGAGATCTGTCTTTATTTTTCTGGTTAGGAAACAACAACTTTGTCCTCTGACCCAAAGAGAAACCCTGTCTCTAGTTTCCTAGACTTTATATTTTTCAAACATTATTGAAAAGATATTCTGGAAGAGAAGCTGTCACAAGACATGCAGAAATTGGATATTTGCCTCTCATCTGTATGCCATTTTACAGCTTTCCTGGCAATTCCAAATATAAGGGGGGAAAAAACATCTTCACAGTACAGTTACAGAATGAAGCCAATCCTTAGGTATTTTAGCTATTTCCATTTGCCATTTTTGGATTATATTTTGTTCCTGGAAGTTTTTACAGTCTTTTTTTGAATCCTTTTTCAGGATTAGGTAGACTTAGTAAGGGAACTCAGCATTTTCCTGTTAAGGGAGCCTAACTGGTTTTCAGATTGTTAATCCATTTCATAGTGATTTGTTAGTTTTTTTGTACACTTGCTAGCTCCCTCCATCCATCCCTCCCATCCTCCACTCCCACCATCAAGATCTATGGAGATTTAACCTGTTGATTTCCACATTGTTGTTACCAAAAGGGATACAACTATGATTATGGATATAAATACATTTAGTGAATATGGGTTATAAAATTGTCAAGAAGCATTGTTCTTTCTCAACTTCTTTTCCTCTATATTTGGTTGTCATCCTGCTCTCTTTTCTTTTCTACTTTTAGCAGATAAGTTAAGGCTGGCCTGGAAGGTAGATATGGTTTAGTGAAGCAGTCAGCTTCCTCCTAATCCCATGAGAGTAATTTATTTGTCGATAATTCTTCTGGTAACTCTGCCTCACGAAGCTTACTTAGGGTTTTTACTCATAGATGTTTCCATAAGAAATAGAGCCAATTTTGTAACTAACATTGTCATTCCTCTTGAATTTGGAAAGGTTTATACCATTGGCTCAGTCCGTGGGGGCTGCCATAACAAAGTACCATAGACTGGTGGCTTATAAACAACAAATTTATTTTTCACAGTTCTGGAGGCTTGGAAGTCCATTCAGGGTGCCATCATGGTCCAGTTCTGGTGAAGACCCTCTGCTGGGTTGCAGATGGCTGACTTCTCATTTTACCCCCACGTGTCTTAAAAAGGCCAAGAGGACTCGGGGGTTCTTTTTATAAGGCATTAATCCAATTCATGAGGTCTCCTCCACCCTTATGACCTAATTACCTCCCGAAGAACCTACCTCCCAATACCATCTATCACGTTGGGAGTTAGGATCTCAACATGTGAGTTTTAGGGTAGGGGGACACAGATATAAAGTTCATTGCAACCACCTTAGAGAAATAGCTCAATCAAACATTATTTTAAGCTAGCATTTATACTTTGTGCCAAATGGGTTTTCATCTAGGTATCACTTGGAAAACATTTAGATGGATCAGCCAATTAGAACCTAATAAACAAGTCTAATTTCATACTTCCGGTTGTAAGGAATGTCTCGTGCTGTGGAACTAAGCATCTGAGTGTTATAATGTTTTAAGTTTTTTTTGAAGGGGAAAAGGCAATTTAACTTTGTTGTTTTTTTTTTTTGTACAGAATAGTTATTATTTAAATTTTTCTTGAGTTGTTTAGATAAATTATATATCTATTGTAAGCTTATTCATTAAAAGCAATTAGTGATTTTTAAAAATATACTACATTGCCATTTAAAATGCATATTTTTGGGGACAAATTCAATCAATTGAATCACTTTTGTATATATACACACATTTTTGTATATAAACGTATACTCTGGAAATAATAGGACTTTTGTAAAGGTAATTTTTTTGCGTGTTTGATTCTTAACACTTTGTTTAAAAAGGACTAAGGGTCTCTTGTAAAGTGGCCAGTGTGGTATAAAAATACTGAGCTATAATACTTTTATTTTATTTTATAACCATTATTTATACTTATCATTTTTTATGTGAAATGGAATCTTTTCATGGCAACTAATTGAAATATTAAGAACTTTAATATCTAATATACATGTGTACATATATCGTTTCATTAGTTAAGAGGTTAGTATATATTTCTAAAATTCCTTTGGAGTATACTTCTTTTGCAAATATATAATTCTTTTACAGATAAAAACATGGAAATGATACATGTTTTAGACTTTAAAAACTTTTATACCCTAGATTAAAATGAGTGTTTAATTTAGGAAAGGCTATAAAAGTGAATCAGAAATTTATGATTTATATATTAAAATATGTATTAATTGCAAATGGATATAATGGCAACTGAATAAGAGTACCCATTTCAGATTTTGAGACTGATCTTAGTATTTTTTCCCTGTTGAAATTTAAAAGTTACGAATATACTTTGATTCCTTATTCATTTGAACTCACTTAGCACAAAAGTTGTCATTTAAATTTTTCTATTTTAAAGGTTTTGTATTAAAGCAACAAATCAGTTTTCAAATGATGTGTGCAGAACTCTTGCTAGCTTAATTGTGAGAGACTAAATTACACATTCATTTGTAGATAGACCAGCTTCCTTTTGCTAGGTAGTTAGGAACCCACTGCTTTTTCTATCAGGGTATGAAAATTGAGCTAAATTAAATTTGTTGTTTTCCTTGGAGGATAAGAATTCGTTTTTATAAATTCTTTTTTGTTTTGTTGTTCCAACACCTTTATTAGTTGTGCACCCAAATAGGTTGAAGATACTTTCATGCTATAGGGAAGAGCATTTTTACCACTTTGAGTATCTATAACTTTATCTTACATCTGTAAAAATTCATATTACCATTTTTAAATTGGCAATTAAATTATGGAATATTTATAAATAACTTGGAAACATACATATAACTAAGTTACCAAATAATTGATACATTCTGGAAGGAAAGGGAATGCTGATGATAATCACCCCACGGCAGTAGAGATAAACTAGGACTGTCCCGAGCACATCTAATGCAAATAGCCTGAATAATGTTATTTCTTAAGAACAACAGAAGTGGTATATTTTTGTTTAGATATTTTTAAAAAGCAAATTTTTTGTCTTAGTGGATCATAGAGTTAATAATCAAAATAATGTTTTATTAAAGATGTGAATCATGTCAGGACAGTTGGCTACGGCTTAGATATTTTGAAGTAGAAAGCATGTTTCAAACTTCCTAATTTTCATTTGCTTATGTTTTATAGTTTGTCTCTCTATTATTTAATGAGTTATTGTCATTCTTTTTTCCTGTAATTCTTCAAACATGGTGTTTTTTTAGTTCTTTGAACATATTTATAATAGCTACTTTGAAGTTAAGTCCAATATGTAGTCCCATCCAGTGGCAGTGTTTTTCTCACCTGCTTTTTTTCCCTGTGTAAGGATCGTGCTTTTTGTTGTTTCTATGCATGTTTCTTGTTGAAAACTGGATTTTAGATATTTAAGCAACTCTGGATTCTGACTACTCCCCTCTTTCCCCCAGCTCATTGTTGTTGTTGTTTTTATTTGTTTAGTAGCTTGCCTGGATCGATCCTGTGGAGTCTTTCCCCTGCAATGCTCAACCTCTGATTTTAATGCTTATTTTTTGTCCTCATTTTTATTTTTAACCCTGGCTTTCTAGGAGTTGCCAGTGATTGGTTAGAGGTTGTGTGATTAAGACCCCAGACTCAGTAAATTTTCCACCCTTGCTAATGGATCCGTGTGTGGTTTTGGGGATGTTTTCAAAGTTCAGGGAGTTTAAACGTCTGCCCTGCGTTTAGCCAGGGCTTAGCAGCTGGCAAGCACTTTTTCAAGTTGTTCCTGAGCAAGCGTTCGCGGTGT